>NW_006921878.1:1852546-1857586 GCF_000298275.1 Orycteropus afer afer
TAGTTTTCAGAGAGATATCTTTGTCCTTCAGCATTTTAAACAGGTCTTTTGAAGCAGATTTGCCCAATGCAATAGTCCATCGTCTGATTTCTTGACTGCTGCTTCCATTGGTGTTGATTGTAGAACCACACAATGTGAAATCTTTGATAACATTAGTCTTGTCTCCATTTATCAGGATACTGTTATTGGTCCAGTTGTGAGGATTTTTGTTTTCTTTATGTTGAGTTGTAATTCATACTGCAGACTTTTTCATACAGTCCAGCTTCTCGGATTATTTGCTCAGCATACAGACTGAATAAGTGTGGGGAAAGGATGCAACCGTGACACCCCCTTCCTGATTTTAAGCCATGCAGTACCCTCTTGTTCTGTTCAAGCAACAGCCTCCTGGTCCATGTACAGGTTCCTCGTGAGCACAATTAAGTGTTCTGGAATTCCCATTCTTCTCAGTGTTAGCCATAATTTGTTATGATCCATATAGTCGAGAGCTTTTGTATAGTCAGTGAAACACAAGTCAATGCAAAAACACAAGTAAACATCTTTCTGGTATTGTCACCACTCGTCTGTCAGTTTGTCGTAGTGTGGTGGCTGACGTGTTGCTGTGAGGCTGTAGGCTGTGCCACCAGTGTTCCATATACCGGCAGGGTCCCCCGTGGTAGACAGGTTTCAGCTTCCAGACTAAGACAGACTTGGAAGCAGGACGAGGCCTTCCACTTCTCAAAGAATTGGCCAGTGAAAACTGTGTGAATAGCAGTGCTCACGGTACTCTCTTCCTGTCCGAGGCGGTGTGCAGCCTGCTGGCTCTGACCGTGAGGCTGCCACGTGCCAGCCCCCTCCCCCCAAACCCATGCTGCTTGAGGCCTCCAAGCTGGCCCTGCTCCTGCTGTGGGTGGCAGGCTTCAAGGCCCTGCACCTGTCTTGCTGTCTACAGTTGAAATCCTCTTGTGGGCTGGCCAGCAGGAGCCATCTGTAATAGCATTTTGTCAAAAGCAGTGTTCCTCACTCAGGGCAGTTCTGTCCCTCAGAGGACACTCGACAATGTCAGCGGACATGTGTGGTTGTCATGGCTGGGGAGGGGGTGGAGACCAGGGATGCTGTCCAACACCCTGAAGTACACAGGATGGCCCCACCCCGAGAAGGGTCCAGCCCCGAGTGCTCACAGTGTTGATTTAGAGAAATTGGTCTATGGAGAACCCTGACTTTGGTTCCTGATCACACTATTGTAGTTAGCTGCTGCCAAGTCTGCCCTCCGCACAGCAGAGCAGACCTCCTGCCCAGTCCTGTGTTGTCCCATGATCGGTTGTGGAAGGCACAGTTGCAATCCATAGGGTCCATTGTTGGTCTTTTGGAAGTGGATCACCAGGCCTTTCTCCTGAGGTGTTTGTGGGTGAAAGCAAACCTCCAGCTTTTCCTTTGGCAGCTGGGGGCATTAACTGTGCCGTGCGGGACTCTTAGGAAGGCAGTGTTAGCCAGGGTTCTCCAGAGAATATAATATAGATCTATGTTATGTACTCTGTCAGGGTGCCATCCCTGTTACAGTCCCCAAAGATTCTCGAGCCTCCAGGGTCCAGCACGGTCTCCCCAGTCTCCTCCCCAGAAGCCTTCTTGCCCCCAGGCCAGCCCTTCTCCTTCTGTGATCAGGGCTGTTGTCCTAACTTGGCTTGGCTCTGCTGCCCAGGGGTTGGGTCAGACACTGGTCTGGATCTTTCTGGGAAGGTGTGATTCACATTGAAGTCACTTGACTTTAAATAAAACAGATTACCCTCTATGATGTGGGATGGGGGGAGCCTGATCCAATCAGTTGAAGGCCTTAGAGCAAGCACTGAGGTTTCCCCAGGGAGGAGGAGTAGATACTGGGATTGATTGTTTTCAGGGAATTGGTCCACGGGATTGTGGGGGATGGCAAGTCCAGAGTTTGTAGATCAGGTGGTAGGCTGGAGACCCTGCCAGCATATCGATGTTACAGTCTTGAGGCGGAATCTTTCTCCCTGGGGGACCCACCCCTTTTGCTCTTAAGGCCCCCAACTGATTGGGTCAGGCTCACCCATATTATGGAGTGTGATCTGCTTTACTTGAGATCATCCAATCTATTGTGGGTACTAGTCCTGGTGGCGTTACCATTCCAGTTTTCAGACCCAGAAGACCTGGGTTTCACTTCATTTCTGTCACTCACCCCTATCATTGTGACTCCAGCCAGGTCGCTTGGGAAGAGTGGGAGCTTACTGCTTACTAAGCTGGTCTTGTCCTTTTGGGCTAAGTGCCTTGTGAGCATCGTTCTTCATGTCTCTCAGCCTCTCAGGGGCGTCTGTAGGAGAATAGTGGAGAGAAAACACAAGGCAGAGCCTTGCAGAGTAGGCAGCTGCCATCCCCGTGCACTGGACGTCTGTCCTCCTTGGCCAGCCGCAAGGCCAGCATACCAGCCCCTGCTCTCTGAGAGCCTTTGTTCCTGGAGCAGAGGGGCCATCCAGGCAGCTGATAAGCGAGCCTCTTCAGGCCTTGGTTTCCTCGCCTGTAGCATTTAGTGCGCCGGTGCATGTCGCCCAGCATGCACTACAGCGGCACCCAGTGTGTGTGACAGCAGTGCCAGGGTGTGTACTAGAGTGGCGCCCAGTGTGCACAAAAGCAGGGGTGGTTCTTGGCACACACGGGTAGGTTGAGGGTCTCTCCTTGCTGCCCTTGCCCCTGACCTCGCTGTCCCCCTCCATCATTACGTAGGCACGGGCGAGAGCGGAAAGAGCACGTTCATCAAGCAGATGCGGATCATCCACGGGTCCGGCTACTCGGAGGAGGACAAGCGTGGCTTCACCAAGCTCGTCTATCAGAACATCTTCACAGCCATGCAGGCCATGATCCGGGCCATGGAGACCTTGAAGATCCTGTACAAGTATGAGCAGAACAAGGTGAGCTGCTGCCCAGCTCCCCTCCTGCTGTCTACCCAAGGCCTGCTGGGAATGCTGGGCTCCTAAGCTCAGTGTGTTCAGAGGGAGGGCAGCTCCTGGGCTCCTGGAAGTCACGGATCTACTCTGACCATCTGTCTCCTCCTACGAGTGATGGAGTGATTGCGATAGCTTCTTTCTCAGGCTCATTGTTCTTGGAATTGACTTGACGGCAACTAGTTAACTGGTTAGAGCTTGGTAGGGGAGTGCATTTCTGTCTAAAATTAACTCATTTACTTAAGGATAAGGAAGGCCAGTACCTGGTTTCTAATCTGTCTCCATTTGGTGGCTTCTTCCTTTTACCCTTTGTTCACAAATGATCAGGATCCCTGAAGGGGCTGGGTGTGGGAAAGTCAGCCAGGTGTGCATGTGTGGGCCTGGGAATGGGGCCTCTCACCCTCCGGGTGTGTGATCCGTGTGACTGTCTCACCCTCCGGGTGTGTGGTTTGTGTGAGTGTCTTGCCCTCTGGTTCTCACTGCCAGGTTCATATTTGGGCCACAGATCTCCATCTGCATCTAGACCAGCGTTCAGCAAACTGGTCCCCAGGCCAAATCTGGCCCCACACTTGTTTTTGTCAATAAAGTTTTTGGTTTCTCTTTTTTACTTATTTATCAAATGCTTATTGCGTATCTGCTCTATAACAGAGGTGGAATTAGATAAAGAGAAGCCTTTGTGATGAAGCCTTAGGGAGGGTTTTTTTTCTTTTTTTTAACAGTGTTGTGGTTTAATGAAAATTTACAGAGCACAATGGTCCCCCATCGACAGTTGATGATACACATTCTGTTTCCTGATCCTGGTTGCAGTCCCCTCAGTGTAACAGCACTCTCCCTCCTCCTGCCTGGTTCCCTGTTTCCATTAGCTCCCCTATTTCCCCCGCCTGCCTTCGGAGTGTTGTTTTTGGGCAAATGCTGCATTTTTGGTCTCGTATGGTTGGATGTTCTGAGGATCATGCTCCTCATAGGTATTACTGTTCACCTTACAGGCCTGTCTGTTGTTTGGCTAAAAAGTGATCCCTGGGAGTGGGTTCATTTCCAGGTTTGAAGGGCCGTGGGCTCATGGTTTCCACCATGGTCTCGTGGTTTCCACCAGTCTTTAGCAGACTATTAAGTCTGGTCTTTTTTATGATTTTGAATTTTGTGATCCTGATCAGAGTGGTTGGTAGTGGTAGCCAGACCCATCTAGTTCATCTGGTCTCAGGCTGGTTGTTGTTAGGTGCTGTTGAGTCAACTGTGACTCATAGCGACCCTTTATGTACAGAATGAAACACTGTGCAGCCCTGCACCAGCCTCATGATCCCTGCTGTACCTGAGCCCATCGTTGCAGCCACTGTGTCAGTGCATCTTGTTGAGGGTCTTCTTCACTGACCTTCTACCCCTGCAGTGTAGTAAGTTACTTGGTGTGGTTTTTCTAGCCATAAGTCTTTGTAAACTCTGTGGTGGAGTTTTCCGTGAGTAACTGAGGAGCTCCTGATTGTTAAAGTTATCCATCTGGGGTATTTCTGTTGAGAGTGGCACAAAGCAGTGTTCTGGGAACTTTGCTCTCTCTCAGGTGCTCAGAATTCTGATGTTGGGATTGGTTTAGTGGCCACTCTGCCAGGCTCAGAAGGGGCCCTCCTAGCGGCAGAAGGAGTCTCTGACTGCTGGCTGAGAAAGACGTGCTGCTGAGAGAAATGCGCTCCTGAGAGACACGTGCTGCTGAGAGAGAGCGACTGAGAGACATGTTCCCGAGCCAGAGACGTGAGAGACACACATTACTGAGAGAGAGACTGAGAAAGACTGTTGGCTGAAAGACAGCGAGACTGAGAGAGACTGAGCATTTTTCCTGAACTTGAATTGTAGCCTGGTGCTTCCCTAATAAACCCCATAATCCGTGAGTTCTGCATGGCCACTGCAGTGAATTATCGAACCCAGTAGAGAGGTGGTTGGTGCTGTGAGAGGAACAGTTGGTGTTAGGGTTGATCAAAGGGCTGGAGGGAGACAGCATGTCTGGCCTCACAGGAATAGACCTTGGGCTATTAATGGTGATTTTGTCTTCCTCTTCTGTGGTTAGAGGAGGTCAGAAAATGCAGCCTCCCTGACTCTTTGACAATCCTACCAAGCATAATAT
>NW_006921878.1:1859266-1860236 GCF_000298275.1 Orycteropus afer afer
GTAGGTTATTCCTTTTGATGGTATCACACATGAACCTTAGGCTTTCTTCATTTTGTTTTGCTCTTTTTTCTGATTTATCCATTTCCAAAGAAGTGTTCAAGTATTTGCCTTCAGTCTCCCCAATTCTGTCTTCCATTGATTCAGTTCTGCTCCTTTGCCCATTCATTGTCTTATCTATTTCTGAAAAGTTAGTATTAATCTTCTGGATTTCTGTGTTTAGATTTTGTATCATTTCTAATTTTTCATTTATTTTGTCATTTTGTTCTTGTATTGTCTTTTGAAATTCTTCTAGCATTTTCTCTGTGTTTTCTTTGATCTGTCTCTCAATTCGTTGAAGATACCTAAATATAATTCTTGTGAATTCCTTATCAGGGAGTTCCAGTGCTGCGTCTTCCTCAGGGATGTGTTTTGGGTCCATATCCTCATCCCTTGTTTCTCCTGCTTTATCTTGCTCCTTTGTGTGGACTGTGATGCTCTGTTGTCTCTGAGGCATTGTGATGTTTTTGTGTTTATATTTAATTGGTGATTGTCTGTTGGAGTGACTTGCCCACGATTTTCGTTTTCTTTGTTTTGTTTGTATGGTATCTGTACAGGCAGGGTACTGTGCTGTGCTCCTCTATTCACTAGTGGACAGCACTTAGACACTCACCACCTGTCTCCTTTCCTATTGTCAGCCTCTCATACGTACCTGCTGACCTTGGGAAACAGAGCCTATTCCTAGGTCCCTGGAATCCAAATGAGGATGCTGTCACTTTAAAATCCAAAATGGTTGCCACTTATAAATATCCAAAATGGCCACCGCTTGTAAACATTCAAAATGGCTGAGCTCTCAGTCACTTTAAATATCCAAAATGGCTGCCACGTGTAAACAATCAAAATGGCTGCGCCCTCTGGACAGCAGAAAGTCCACCACTCAGATTGTCTCCCTCCTTGCTGTTTCCCTTCCTAGTCATAGGCCAGCAGCATAGGC
>NW_006921878.1:1861571-1906294 GCF_000298275.1 Orycteropus afer afer
CCCCACAACCTTGAATCTTTTCTCCATTTATCATGATGTTGCTTATTGGTCCAGTTGTGAGGATTTTTAGTTTCTTTATGTTGAGGTATAATCCATACTGAAGTCATCCTCACTGTCAGCAAGCAAGATTGTATCGTCTGCATATCTCAGGTTGTTGATGAGTCTTCCTCCAATTCTTCTTCATATAGTCCAGCTTCTTAGATTATTTGCTCAGCATACAGATTGAATGAAGTACTCGTTCTGTTCGAATTACAGCCTTCTGGTCTATGTACAAGTTCCTCACAAGCGACAATCAAGTGTTCTGGAACTCCTGTTCTTCACAAAGGTATAATTTGTTGTGACCCACACAGTCAAAAATGCCTGTGCATTGTCAATAAAACACAAGTAGACATCTTTCTGTTATTCTTTACTTTTAGCCAAGACTCAGCTGACATCAGCAATGATGTCCCTCGTTCTATGTCCTCTTCTGAATCTGGCTTGGATTTGTGGAAGTTCCTTCTCAATATACTACTCCAATCATTATTTAATTACTTCAGCAAAATTTTGCTTGCATGTGATGTTAATGATATTGTTCGATAATTTCCCCATTCTGTTGGATCACTGTTCTTTGGAATGAGGACAGATGAGGATCTCTTCCAGTTTATTGGCCAGGTAGCTGTCTTCCACATTTCTTGGCATAAATGAATAAGTGCCTCCAGAGGTGGATCCATTTGTTGAAACGTCTCAGTGGGTGTTCCGTCAGTTCCTGGAGCCTCGTTTTTCACCAGCTCCCTTCAGGGCAGCTTGGACTTCTTCCTTCAGTACCCTTGGTTCTTCATCACATGCCACCTCCTGAAATGGATGAACATTGGCCAGGTCTTTTTGGCAAAGTGACGCTGTGTATTCCTTCCATCGTCTTTTGATGCTTCTTACATCATTCAATATTTGCCCATAGAATCGTTCAATATTGCAGTTTGAGACTTTAATTTTTTCTCAGTTCTTTCAGCTTGAGAAATTTGGAGTGTGTTCTTCCCTGTGGGTTTTCTAACTCCAGGTCTGCACATTTCATTATAATACCTTACTTTGTCTTCTTTAGCTGCCCCGTGCAGTCTTCTGTTCAGTTCTTTTGTTTCATTATTTCTTCAGTCACTTTAGCGACTCTACATTCAAGGGCAAATGTCAGTCTCTTCTGACATCCATTTTGGTCTTTTCTTCCTTTCCTGTCTTTTTAATGACCGTTTGCTTTTTTCACATAAGATGTTCTTGATGTCATCCCACAATTCATCTGGTCTTCCGTCATTGGTGTTTCCTCACAGTAACATGCAAGACACCACAGCAGGACACAGTGACAGATGAGTGGTGGAGAGACTGCATACTGACAGATAATTACTACATCGGCCCTGGCTTCTTTGGATGAATATTTGTGGGAAACCTGGGTCAGCCATTCTGGCTCTGGTCAAAGAGATGCTGCATGGTTGGGCTGAGATTTGATGGGGGCTCAGCTTTGAGATGGCTGTCGTTCCACAGGACAAAGCCCTGTTTGCCAGGCCTGATGCAGCGAGTCCACTGCCCCCCTTGCCCCCTTGCAGGCCAACGCCCTCTTGATCCGGGAGGTGGATGTGGAGAAGGTGACAACATTTGAGCATCAGTACGTCAATGCCATCAAGATGCTGTGGACCGACCCCGGGATCCAGGAGTGTTATGACCGGAGGCGCGAGTACCAGCTCTCCGACTCGGCCAAGTAGTGAGTGTGGCCCGGCCTGGCGTGGGCGGGGCCTGGCATGGGCGGGGCCTGGCATGGGTGGGGCCTGGTGTGGGCGGGGCAGGGTGGGAGGTGGCTGCCCAGTGGAGATGCTGCTGGGCTGCAGGGCTGCAGGGCGCAGCTTCCAGACTTCCACAAGTCTGTGCCCTCTGACACTTCAGCCAGACTGCAGAGCCCTGTGTGCCGGCCCCTGGGGGCCCTGCCTCCTGGGCGGGAACGCCTTGCCTTTCCTGCACCTGCTCTGCCTGGCGCCCACTGGTCCTTTTTGCGGAGCAGGGTGGCAGTTTCTGGGCACTGGCCCGGTAAACTTGTGCCCACTGTGGAGGGAGCCCTTGTGCCACTGGCAGATACTCTGGTGCGTCCACTGCGTTGCGGCCTGCTGTCTCCCTCTCTGTGCACCTGGCTGTTGCTGCCTTCCGTCCCCAAATGATTCCTGAGCTTCCGGTCCCCTCAGTGCAGAGGCCAGCACGTGGCTGAGGTGTGGGCACCAGCCTGGCAGTTCCCTCACCCCCGCGCTGTGTTCCAGCTACCTGACCGACGTCGACCGTATCGCCACCTCAGGCTACCTGCCTACCCAGCAGGACGTGCTGCGGGTCCGCGTGCCCACCACTGGCATCATCGAGTACCCCTTCGACCTAGAGAACATCATTTTCAGGTACCTAAGGGGATGGGGGGAGCTCTGGTAGCATAGTGGCTAAGGTACTTGACTGCTAACCAGAAGGCTGGCGGTTCAAACCCACCAGCCACTCCTCGGAAGGAAGATGGGGCAATCTACTTCCGTAGTGATACTGCCTTGGAAACCCAAGGAGGGGTCACTGTGAGTCGGGTCCGACTCCACGGCACATAACAACAACAACAAGGGGATGGGGAGGGGATCTGGTATCTGGGGGGTGCACTCATCTCCTAGGTCCCAGGCACACTCAGGGTCCCCCGAGATTGATGCCAAAGTCTCTCTGGTCCAGTCACAGGACGACATGGGCCCTGATGGCCCAGGAACAGAAACTGAGGGGCATTTGGGGGGTGAGGAGGCTCCCAGCTACCTGGGGGGTATGGCACCTGGCTAGGCCTTGAGACAAAATGAGGGGGCTGCAGCATTCATTCTGGGTGTGGGGGCATGTAGAGGTGGTGGTCTGGTATTCCTGCTGCAGGGCTGCGAGGAGGCCTCGGAACCACGGCTTAGAAACGTGGGTTGGGTGGAGCCGTGAGAGCTCTGAACTTGAGGTTGAGGCACAGGGTCAGGGGTTGGAGAGTGGTCCTCAACACCCAGGGGATCTGTACCTCGTTACTCCCAGCCTCCTCCTCCCGCGCTGTCGGATGGCGCAGGCCTCTGGGGTGTGAGCTCAGAGCAGAGCCCCAGGACTGCTGGGCAGCTCACAGAGCGGAGGTGGCTGCCTCGCCCCCTGGTGGCTGCAAGTCTCAGGGTTTGGCCAGGGCCTGCTCTCTCTGAGGCTCCGGGGGGAGCCTTCCTTGTTCTGGTGGCCCTGGGGGGTTGCTGCGGCAGCATCCCCCATTCTCAGCCTCCCTTGTCGCGTGGCCTCTTCTCTCTGACAGATGCCACTCACAGGATTAGGGCCCTGTGCTGAAGAGCTCATTTTGAAGGCCCTGGTGGTCGCAGGTCCTAGGGCTTCAGGTGCTAACAGGAGGTCTCGGGAACACAGTCCAGCCAGAGCAGTACATAGCCCCTTGACTGGCACCGGCCTTGCGGAGGGTGGGTTCTGTCAGCAGGTCCGGTCTCAGGAGTCCACTGAGTCCCCGTGTGCCTGTGTCCCCTGCAGGATGGTGGACGTGGGTGGGCAGCGGTCAGAGCGACGGAAGTGGATCCACTGCTTCGAGAACGTGACGTCCATCATGTTCCTCGTGGCCCTGAGCGAGTACGACCAGGTTCTGGTGGAGTCGGACAACGAGGTGGGCATCGCCCGGGCAGAGCTGGGGGTGGCCGAGGGCAGGCTGTGACTGGGGGACATGAGCGGGGAGGGGCGAGGCAGCGCTGAACGGCCTGTGTCCTGGGGGATGGAGCTGACGCGCCCCAAGCCCCTCAGCTGTCCCCGTGCCGGCATGTGGGCTGGCGGCAGCCGAGTGAGCCCCTCCTTGCCCCCAGAACCGCATGGAGGAGAGCAAGGCGCTGTTCCGCACCATCATCACCTACCCCTGGTTCCAGAACTCCTCCGTCATCCTCTTCCTCAACAAGAAGGACCTGCTGGAGGACAAGATCCTCTACTCCCACCTCGTCGACTACTTCCCCGAGTTTGACGGTGAGCCCCTGGGGCCTCACGGCTCATGTGCTGGGCCGCCCCACGCCCCGCCCACACCTCCTACACACCTCTGTCCTCACGGGACCAGGAGAAGGTTCTGGGTGGGCTGTCGAGCTTAGGCTTTGCAGGGTGTTAGGCTGGCAGGGCCCCAGGGGATGACACCCCAACAGTGAGCTCAGTGGGCTGCTCTGAGGATGCCATGTGGCCTGAGGGGAGTGTGACACGCGGTGCCCAGCCGTGTTTGCAGCCTGTCATGGTCGCTGCTCTGGGTGCTAGGTCAGGCGGGCCGGGCTGTCAGGAGAGGACGCCAAGGCACTGCTAGATTTCAGCTCTGGGAGCCTTGCCTTCCCGCAGACCTCCTTCATGCTTGGACCCAGGCACGGGGGCCCAGGCGGTCAGCGGCGGGACTGCAGGAGCTGGGACCCAGGACACCCAGGTCGGACTTAGCCCACTTAGCTCCAACCCCCGCAGCCTGTGCCCTGCCACCCATGGCCCCCAGGGGCAGCAGAGGGCAGCTCCAAGGCCTGTGGGGGTTCCAGGGCAGAGGGAGTGTGTCCTCTGACTGACACAAGCTTCTAACTGGAGGCAAAGCACTGTGTGTGGGTATCCCCACAACATCCAATACAGCCCCCCACAGCCATTCAGGGGCTCTGTGCTGTTAGGGGTGCAGAAGAGTGTTGCGCAGACCCCAGGGGAAGGGGTCCTGCAAGTCATTACTGGGGCCCGGTGCCATCACAGGCAAGAGGGTGAGCAGAGGGTCCATCAGAGTCCGAAGCCAGGTGGGCGTCAGGCTCTCAGTCCCAGGGGAGCCTGGGCCAGCACCTCTCCTGCTAGGGCCTGGCTCCCTCTAGTGACATAGGGGCCATGACGCCCTGGGGACAGCGTGGGGCCACCCATGTGCATGTGTGTGCAAGTGTGTGTATATGTGGTGTGTCATGTG
Source organism: Orycteropus afer afer (assembly GCF_000298275.1). NCBI lineage: Eukaryota > Metazoa > Chordata > Mammalia > Tubulidentata > Orycteropodidae > Orycteropus > Orycteropus afer. The sequence goes on from NW_006921878.1 coordinate 1,866,505, forward strand.
TGCACATGGGTGTGAGGGGTGGGCGTGGAGAGAGTGAGTCCAGGTGGGAAGCGGCACTGTGGGCAGCAGAAGCAGGGACGGGATGGGGAGTTGGTCCTTTGCCTTGGAGGCTGGGTCAGCTACTCAGCACGTCCAGGAGGGGAGCCAGTGGGGACCTAGGGCTGGGAGCTTCCTGCGTTGAGCTGGCCTGGCACGGGGGTGGCAGAGCCGAGCCGCTGGGGGGCTGGGGTAGAGAGCATCCCTGGGGTGCACAGCGGGCCCATGGGTCCTGGGTGTGGGTGAATAAGGCCAGGTGGGTGGGTGGGTGTTGGTCAGGCGGGCCGTCAGGGCAGCCCTCAGCCTGATACGCGGCCCTCCGTGTGTGCAGGGCCCCAGCGGGATGCCCAGGCCGCCCGGGAGTTCATCCTCAAGATGTTTGTGGACCTGAACCCTGACAGCGACAAGATTATCTACTCGCACTTCACCTGCGCCACCGACACGGAGAACATCCGCTTCGTGTTTGCCGCCGTCAAGGACACCATCCTGCAGCTCAACCTGAAGGAGTACAACCTGGTCTGAGGCCGTCGCGCTGCGAGGAGCCCGGCCTCGGCCTTCACCTTTTAAGCAACGGTCTTTGTTTCGCAGCTGTCGGGACGGACGGACGTCTTTCTTTCCACACACTTCCGCACCTTCTCACCGGCTCAGCCCGGCGGCCTTTTCTGGCCTTGACCGTAAAGCTCTGTTTTTGGTTTTTTTAAAAAGAAAAAACACAAGGACTGGCCACACACGGGTGCCCCGGCGACCCCAGACCTCACCCCGGCCTGGCCACCCCTTCCAGCCAAATGTTGGGGGCTCAGTGGGGGGAGGCCCCCACCCGTCCCTCGCGTGCCCGGTTGCCATGTCTCTCTCTCTCTGCCCCATCGTGTTTTCTTCTTAATTACGGAGGTATCGAGAGTCGGAGACAGACTTTTCTTTGTTTTTTAAGTTATTCAGTCCTGTCTTCTTCACGGCTCATGCCTGCTTTGCTCACTGGACTCCAAGAAGAGGGGGTGGACGGCGCCCCCGGTTCCACCCTGGGAAGTGCCTAACCTTTTCTTTGGGGGGCGGGAATAAGATGCTTGGCTGCGGATGGAGAGACCCCCCCTTGCCCTCCCTGTGGCCCCCAAGGAGATGCTGCCCAGACCCCTGCCCGCCTGGCCCCTCCACAGAGCCGAGGGCAGGCCTTCTCCGGGTTGTGTTTCCAGGCCCAGACACGGCCAGCTGAGAGTGCCCCGAACTGTGGGCTGCCCAGGCCTGGGGCGCGGGAACACAGGGCCTGGCTGCTGGGAGGCGAGTGTTGGGCCCCACCCGCCCCCAGTGAGGGCCGCAGGAAGGAGTTGGGTGTTGCCTTTGGTTTTGGTTTGTTCACTGAGTAGGAAGAACGAGGGTGGGGTGGGGACTTTTTAGAATATTCTCAGGTCTGTCCCCGAGAAGCGGAGCGCGAGCGAGTGAGCGAGCGGAGTGGGGAGAGGCCTCCGGTTGCTGTGCACGACCGACCGCCAACTGAAGCGTCTCCGCTCAGCCTCTGCCCTGGCCGCCCCACTGACACCGGCACCCCGCACCTCGCACAGGCACTTTGTACAGCGGGGCTGGGGCTGGCGGTGTGGGGGGCGTGCAGAGGCGGCAGCGGGGCCTGGTCCTCCCGGTGGCTCCCTGGCCACAGCCAGAACAGAGCCCGACCCCGCAGCCTTTGGGGTCTCCACAGAGCCCCCACCCCCAGTTCTCCCAAAGTGACTGTGAAGGCAGGGACCCCAGCGGGGACGTTGATTTTTGTGGGGAGCGGGTTGGCTTTTGCTCTGTTGGAGACTGAATGAACATGGCCGTGTTTTATTTGTGCTCCGGGAATGATGAGCCGCCTCGATGCCTTTGACCCCTCCGTGACATGGGGCCGCCGGAGTGAAAACCGCCCGACAGCAGGTCAGCCAAACAGCAGTCTTCCGGCCCCGCCCCTCCCAGGCCGCTCACTTCTCTTGCAGGCAGGGGGCCTGCTGTTTCTTGGTGGACAGAAACCAGAGGAGGCCACAGTAGTGGAGGGCAGGGGGACAAGTGGGAGTTGGGGGATAGCGACATTCCTGGGAAGCAGCCCTATCAGGAGCGGGAGGGGGCTGGGCCACCCCTTCCTCGTGCCCATGCCCCTCTGGGGCCCCCCTTTTCTTGTGCCATGTGTCTACCTATGAGGATTTGTCTGGAAAAGATGTGCCAGGCTGCCTCGAGGGTCGGCCTGCCCCACATGTCTATCCAGTGCTGGTAACGGACCCGCTGGGGGTGCCGTCCCCTGGAGCTGGCACCTCCTTGTCTTACAGCCTCCCAGAGAGGCAGCTGGACATGTCCCACTGCCCAAGCCCCGCTCCAGTTGGGATCCTCCAGAGGGTGGCATGAAGAGTTCAGATCTCAGATTGGGGGTGGGGACAGGTGACCAAAGCAGGTGGCAGTGTGAACCCTTCCTGGGGACACAGCGATCCAAGCATTCCACAGCTGGGTGGGGGCCCAGGAAGGGAAGGGTCTTCCACACTCCCGGACCATGCAGAAACCCATTTTGCCTGCAGCATACCCCAGGAGTGGAGGCGGGGCTGGTCACTCCTCAACTTGGCCCTGAGAACCCAAGGCAGCAGTTCCCACACCAGTTGGGGGCCTTCCACCCCAGGATCCCTGCCGTCCCAGTCCCATTCACCCCCCCGGCCCCCATTGGACTGTGTGGCTCCCAGGTTCTCGGGGCTCTCCCTGTCTGAGATCTTACTGTGTCTGATGAATTTCATTGCTGTAACTGCTTTCCCATGAGGGCCGCCTGCCTCCTGTTTGAGACATCAGGGTGCACAGTTGCCAACAGAAGTCAAAGCCCAGTGCCCTGGCCCCGCTCCTGGGAAGTATCATTGTGCCAACGCCCCCCCTCATCCCGGGGTCGCTCGAGACTCAATGTGCCAGGGGCGGCTGCCCTCCAGTCACTTGTACAGTACACAGCCCCACCCTAGGACAGCCTGAGCCTAAATGTATTTAAGAGAAGACTATATAAAGCGCCGTTTTTAAACCTTTTGTCATTTGAAATGCATGTATCGTGCGTGTTGGGGGGACAGGAGGGAGGAGTCAGGACGTGCCTGTTCAGTGCCACCCCTGCTTTGGCCGTGGTCACCCAGGACCCTGGCAGGTAGGACGAGGGGTTTTGTGCAAGGTGTTGGGGCCCTGACCCCCTAATCCAGAAATGCTGATGGAAGTTGATTTTTCATATCTTTCTCCTGAAATAATGAACTCTCTGTTTTAAATTGGAATAAATTTTGTTCCTAAACGCTGCGGCCTTACTTCCTGTTTTGGGCCGGTGGTGGTGGGGGTCGTTCTCCGGACGCCTGGCTCCAGGAGAGGGTCCTGAAGGCCCTCGAGGAGGCATCCTCTGCTGCGGGCCTGCCGAGCCCGGCCCCTCGGCGGGGATGTTGGCTCACGGGGAGCGCTGGGTTCCGGCGGGGGCGCTGGCGGCGCACCGCTTGGTTCAAGGAGGGGAGTGAGGTGGAGCAGCCCGGGTCTGGGACCCAGCGTACCACTCAGTGTCCCGGCTGGCCCTGGGAAGGGCACCCCCACACACCGCGCCCTCCACTCCGGTGACTCGCGGGGCGTCGGACAGCGGATCCCTCCCACCTTCCCTGAGTTTCATCTCCTGGTTCTTCAGTCGTCTGCTTGAGCATCCACTGGGCGCCAGCGCCGTCATGGGGGCTGGGATACAGCTCACCTGGCCAGGGACAGCGCTCTTGTCACCAGCGCTCCATGTGTGAACACAGAGCAGGGGTGGGGTGGAGGGGGTGGTCGACATCTTCCTGGGCTGTCAGGAGAGCCCTTACTTTCTGAGAAGTCGGCCCTCCAGCAGGAAAAGAGCCATCCTGTGACCAAGGGGAGCGGTCCGGGTAGTGCAAAGGTCCCGAGGTGAGAGTGTATTCACCGATCAGCAAGGAGGTCAGTGTGGCAGCAATAGGGTGAACGAGGGGGAGTGGGTGAGGTACAGGGGCCTGTGTGGGCCGTGGAGAGGACTCGCGCTTTCCGCGAGGGAGGCGGGCTGTGAGCAGAGGAGGGACTGTTCCTGACTCAAGTGCTCACGGGCGCCCTCTGGCTGCCATGGGGAGCACAGGCTGGGAGTGGCCAGGGCAGAGCCGGGGAGAGCGACAGAGCCCACGGCACTGGTACAGATGGGCGATGATGGGGATGGACCAGGTGGAAGCAGGATGGACCAGTGGGGGAAGTCAGAGTCAAGGTCTAGGTGCTGGGAAAGGCTGCACCAACCTACGCTGCCATTGCAGAGGGAGAATGGGGCCTGTGGGTGTCATTCTTCCTACGTCCAGCAGGTGTCGCCAGACACAGTTGAAAGCCTCAGCGGCCGGAGTTAGCCTTTCTCACCCACCTCGGAAGCGAGGCTCTTTCCTCCGCTGGCACCCTGAAAGGGAGGGCGAGGCAGAGGAGCAGTTGCTGTGGAGTTCATTCTGGCTCCCGGCGACCCCATGTGGGTCGGAATAGAAGTGTGCTCCATAGGGGAGGTTGGGCAATCTACTTCCGCAGTGATACCGCCTCGGCAACCCAAGCAGGGGTCGCTATGAGTCGGGACCCCTAGGTCCCGACGACACATAACAACAACAACATAGGATCGTAAGGTTTTTGATGGCTGAGTTTTGGATCACCAGACTTTTCTTCCAAGGATCCTCTGGGTGTCTTGAACGTCCAACCTTTCAGGTAGCTCTTCCCAGGCCTTGGCACCACAGCCTGGCTTGGCAAGCTTGCTCAGGCATGCCACTCAAACCAGCTACGTAATTTGCAGGGCCCAGTGCAAAACTGTATAGGGTTGCTGTGAGTCAGAATCGACTGACAGCAGTGGGTTTGGTTTTGGTTTGGTGAGAAATGAAAATAGGGGATCCGTGTGCAAAAATGCCGAATCCCATGATGGTGACAAAAGAAAGAAAGAAATTCACTGCCATCAGTCGGATCCAACTCCTACTGACCCCTCCTTGGGTTTCCAAGGCGGTATCACTACGGAAGTAGATTGCTCAACCTTCCTTCCGAGGAGTGGCTGGTGGGTTTGAACCACCAGCCTTCTGGTTAGCAGTCAAGTGCCTTAGGTAGTGCCACACCAGAGCTCCCAAGATGGTGACAGTAGAGCCTTAAACCTTGAGCAAGGGTCCCGGGCCCATGCAGGTGGACTTGCCCACTGCCCCGGGCTCCCCCACCCACACTGAGGTTAGAACTCCACCTCCGTCTTCACCCACAGGCCTGGGGAGATGCTTCCAACTTCCAGTTCACTCCTTCAAAAGCAAAGGCCCCAGGAGGTTGGGACTTGCCCGAGATAATGTTCCTGAAACAGCATGCTGAGTCAGACCTCAGACCCAGACTCTGACTCCCCACTGGGCGTCAGCTCCTTGTCTGTGCCCCCACGTGCATGCATGGAGCGCCCTGGGCCTGTGTGGCTCTGGGCTGGGTGCTGGAGGGCACAGGCAGGAGCCCACTCTCTCGCTGTAGGAATGTCTTACTGGGAACATGAGTGAAACCCTCACCCCCAGACAAGCTGAGGGAAGCACACTGCGGGTGGGGGGCGGGGGAGCCATGGAGAAAGTCTGACTCATGGTGCCCGTGCTGGTGGAGAGCGCAAGTCAGGAAGCATGGAGTTGGTTTCTCTGGGCTTTTTGGGGTGTGCCTAAGAGTGCAGCAAAAGACCTTGTTAAACTGTTAAAGAGCAAAGAAGTTGAGGTAGTTATGTTGTGTGTCGACTTGGCTGGGCCTGGTTGAGTGGCTGGGCAGCTGGATGTAGTATTCCCCATGATGAGGCTGGCAATCAACTTCATGGTGGGATCTACTGGGAGCAGCTGAGTAGCTGCCTTTGGGATGTGGTCTGCTTCCTGTAGATAAGGAGAAGCCTTGGGCATGGTCTCTAGCCTTTGGCACGCTTGGACCCTGCATGTAGCCGTGTCGTTGCTCAGCAGCCTGCTATGCTCTGCCGACCTTGGGACTTACAATGGACTTAAGTGAATGGCCTGCCGTGTGGTTTGGTAACATCGGGACTGTGCCTTTTTACTTGTCAACCTTGGGCCTTCTCAGCCTCAGCAGCCAGCAGCTGTCTGAGTGAAGAAACGCCTCTAGCTCCAGTGGGCCAGGAGCAGGAGGTGGAGCTGGACCCCAAGGTTGAGGGGCTTTCACCCAGCCCCTAGGGCCTGGCACTTTGAACTTGGACTTAAAGCCTCCTGAACTATAAGAGAACTCTGGTTTGTTAAGGTCATCCCGTTTGTGGTATATTCCTGTCAGAGCAGCACTGGGGAACCAGAACAGAGGTGCGCCTAACCCCAGTTGTGGTATTTTCAATCGCCTCACATTCATGCAAAAGCTTCACAATGAATAAGGAAGACCCAAGAAGAGGTGATACCTTTGAATTGTGAGGCTGACGAAGAAGATTGAATATACCCTCGTCTTAGTTCTTGAGTGCTGCTATAACACAAAGGGCGGTTTAAACAAACAGGAATTTATTCTCTCAGTTTAGGGGGCTGGAAGTCCAAACTCAGGGTGCCGGCTCTCAGGGAAGGCTTTCTCTCTCTGTCGGCTCTGGCGGAAGGTCCTTGTCTCCCTTCCACATCTGTGGGCCCGGTGTTCCTGCAGATCTCCACGTGTGTAGGCATCAGTCTTCCCCTGGGTCTAGGAGGTTCTCAGCACAGGGACCCCGGGTCCGAAGGCTGTGATCCCTTCTCGACTCTTAGTGGCAGTAAATCCCTCTGACCTCTGCTCACTTATTTAATTGCTTTTATATCTCAAAAGAGACAGACTCAAGATACAACCTAATCCCATAGATTGTATCCTGCCTTGTTAACAGCATGTTGTGGTTGTTGTTAGGTTAGGTGCTGTCAAGCCGGCTCTGACCCACAGTGACCCTGTGTTCAACAGAACAAAACACTGCCCGATCCTCACCATTGCTGCTGTGCTTGACCGCATCGTGCAGCTGCTAAGCTGGGATTCAGAGCCCCCTTTTTTTCCCCCCTTTAATTAAAAAAATTATTTTGTCACTGTTGAGAGTATACACAGCAGTTGTTGTCATTCAGTGCTGTCGAGTCAGCATAGCCACCCCATTACAACAGGACAAAACGCTGCCCGGTCCTGCGCCAGCCTCACGATCCCTGCTGTGCCTGAGCCCATTGTGGCAGCCACTGTGTCAGGCCGTCTTGTTGAGGGCCTTCCCCTTCTTTGCTGACCCTCCACTTTACCAAGCATGACATCCTTCTCCAGGGAATGGTCCCTTCCGACAACATGGCCAAAGTAGGTGAGACAAAGTCTGGCCATTCTCACTTCCAAGGAGCATTCCGGCTGCACTTCCTCCAGGACAGATCTGTTAGTTCTTCTGGCAGCCCATGATACTTTCAGTATTCAACACTACAATTCAAAAGCATCGACTCTTCTTCGGTCTTCCTTATTCGTTGTCCAGCTCTCACATGCATATGAGGCAACTGAAAATACCATGGCTTGGGTTAGGCGCACCTTAGTCATCAAAGAATCTTTGCTCTTCAGCACTTTAGAAAGGTCTTTTGTAGCAGATTTGCCCAGTGTGATATGTTACCTGATGTCTTGACTGCTGCTTCCATTGGTGTTGACTGTGGAACCAAGTAATATGAAATCTTTGACAACTTCAATCTTTTCTCCATTTATTGTGATGTTGCTTATTGGTCCAGTTGTGAAGATTTTTGTTTTCTTTATGTTGAGGTGTAATCCAGACTACAGACTGCAGTCTTTAATCTTCATCAGTAAGTGTTTCAAGTCCTCTACACTTCCAGCAAGCAAGGTTGTTTCATCTGCATATCACAGGTTGTTAATGAGTCTTTCTCCAATCCTGATGCCTTGTGCTTCTTCATATAGTCCAGCTTCTCGGATCATTTGTTCAGCATACAGGTTGAATAAGTATGGTGAAAAGATACAACCCTGATGCACACCCTTCCTGATTTAAAATGTACAGTATCCCCTTGTTCTGTTTGAACAACTGCCTCCTGGTCTGTGTACAGGTTCCTCATGAGCACAATTAAGTGTTCTGGAATTCCCATTCTTCACAATGTTATCTATCCATAATTTGTTATGATCCACACAATCATAGTCAATAAAACACAAGTAAACATTATTTTCTGATATTCTTTGCTTTCAGCCAAGATCCATCTGATATCAGCAATATCTCTTGTTCCACATCATCTTCTGAATCCAGCTTGCATTTCTGGAAGTTCTCTGTCAATATACCATTTTTAAATTATCTTCAGCAAGATTTTCCTTGCATGTGATATTAATGATATTGTTCAGTAATTTCCACATTCTATGGGATCACCTTTCTTTGCAATGGGTACAAATATGGATCTCTTCCAGTCAGTTGGCCAGGTAGCTGTCTTCCAAATCTCTTGGCTTAGCCGAGTGAGTGCCTCCAGCACTGCATCTGTTTGTTGAAACATCTCAGTGGGTATTCTGTCAATTCCTGGAGCCTTGTTCTTCGCCCATTCCTTCAGTGCAGCTTCAACTTCTTCCCTCAATACCATTGGTTCTTGAATATATGCCACCTCCTGAAATGGATGAAGATCGACCAATTCTTTTTGGTACAGTGACTCTGTGTATTCCTGCCATCTTCTTTTGATGCTTCCTGCATCATTTGCTATTTTGCCCATAGAATCTCTCAATATTGCAACTCGAGGCTTAAATTTTTTCCTCAATTCTTTCAGCTTGAGAAATGCTGAGCATGTTCTTCCCTTTTGGTTTTCTAACTCCTGGTCTTTGCACATTTCATTATAGTAATTGACTTTGTCTTCTCAAACTGCTCTTTGAAATCTTGTCTTCAGCTCTTTTATCGTGCCATTTCTTCCATTTGCTTTAGCTACTCTCCACTCAAGAGTAAGTTTCAGAGTCTCTTCTGACATCCAATTTGGTCCTTTCTTTCTGTCTTGTCTTTTTAATGACCTCTTGCTTTCTTCATGGATGATGTTCTTGATGTCATTCCACAACTTGTCTGGTCTTCAGTCAGTGGTGTTCAATGATTCAAATGTGTTCTTCAGATGGTCTCTAATTCAGACGAGATATAATCAAGGTCATATAGGTTCTCGTGGACTTGTTTTAATCGTCTTCAGCTTCACCTTGAACTTGCTTATGAACAGTTGATGGTCTGTTCCATAGTCAGCTCCTGACCTTGTTTTGGCTGAAGATGTTGAGCTTCTCCATGGCCTCTTGCCACAGATGTAGTCAGTCTGGTTCCTGTGTCCTCCATGCAGCGAGGTCCATGTGTATGGCTGCCGTTTGTGCAGTATCTGTTCTTCTGTCTGTAGGGTCACTGTAGGTCAGAGCCAACTTGACAGCAAGTAACAGCAAAAACTTAGAGCTGCAAAGGGATTGAAGGGAAGATACAATCCCACCCCCTCGTCTTAGGGTGGGTCCCCTGGAAACAGACCCTAAGGCAGGAAGTGGGGGGAAGGAAACTCTTGGAGTACATCTATAAGGAGGATGGCAAGTAACCCTGTGAAGACAGAATTATTTTCTGCTTTGAATTTGTTGTTGTTGTTGTTGAAACTGTTTTCAGTAATGGAAAGCATTTTGAATGAAATAAAAATTTTTGGCATAATATAGATTTTGATACAATTAGTGGGAATCTCTGATGCTGGGTCTGGTGGAATGAGGCCTATTTTTTCAGATTCATGCAGTTATACATGCTTCCACCAGATGGCAGTGTGCACTAAAATGGGATAGCAGATTCCCACTAAACCCTAGAGGTGGAAAACGTAGGTGAGTACTCTATGTTCCACAGATCATGAAAAGGTTTAGAAGCAGAGGGAAGGGTGGTTGTGGTTGAGGGTTCGGCCAATCCTCCAGGGAGCCCCGGAGCTGGGATGGCCCTTCCGAGCTGCCTTGAAGGATCTGGGGTAAGAACAAGAGGGTCTATTCCATATGGTGGCCTTGACATCATAAAATGAATCCAAGTATGTTCTTTTGGCTGCAATTAACCAAAGAACAAGTGGTCATCGAGTCAGCTCCGACCATTGGTGACCTCGTATGTGTCAAAGTAGAGCCGTGCTCCACAGGGTTTATGGTGGCTGATTTATTTTTTACAGAAGCAGATTGCGAGGCCTTTCTTCTCAGACACCCAGGGGTGGACTCGAACCCATAACCTTTCACTTGGCCGCCGAGCATGTTCACAGTTTGCGCCACCGAAAACTCTGTGGCTGAAATGGCTGTAAGTAAATGAGAATCTGAAAATAAGAAGCAGTTCCTGGGATGAAAATGAAATGAATTCTGTTGAAAAAAAAGAAAAACAAATCTATCCAAAATGTCCCACTTCCTGTATAAAAGGAAACTGTGGAAATATTTTTGTCTTGTCCAAATAAATGGTTTATCAGTTAAAAAAAAAAAAAAAAAAAGTTGAGGGAGAGGGGCCAGGCCTTTGTATTCCTGCATGGACTGTGGGCCTCCCCTGGGAGAAGGCATGACCTTGGGTGTAAGGACAAGGGCAGAGAGTCCAGTGACTAACTCAGCAGCCAGTCTTCCCAGCAGCTGGGGTTGGGGGTCGGCTGAAGAGGGATCTGGTGGAGCCCCAAAAGTGGACCCTCAACAGTCCACCCCTAAATTACCCAAGGGAGCAAGGGACAGCAGACCCTGCCTGGCTTGGCAGCGCCACGGTTTGTCAATTACTGTTGTTAGCTGCTGTCAAACTGACCCCTGACTCGTAGCAGCCCGTGGAGCACAGACGGAAACGCTGCCCTGTCCGGTGTTGTCTTCTCAATCACAAGTCCATGGTTGCAGTCACTGTGTGTCCAAGTGTCTTCCTAGGAGCTCACCTTCTAGCACTGGATCTGACAATGTTCTGGAGGGTTTCATTGGCTGATTTTTTGGGAATCAATCGCCAGGCCTTTCTTCCTGGTCCACCTTAGTTTGGAAGCTCCGTTGCCTGGCCCTGCACCCTGTTCACGATCATCAGCATGTTTCTGTCCATGTTTGTGGCAGTCGTGCCAGTGCATCTCAGCGAGGGTCTCCCTCCCCTTGCTGCCCCTCGACGTCACCCAACATGACGTCCTCCTCCATGACTGAGCCCCAAATGATGGAGCCAAAGCAAGCGAGTGCCCGGTGCTCTGCTGTGGTCCGCAGGGATTGGTCCACGAGATTGGTCCACTGGGATTGGTCCACGGGAATTGGTCCACCGGGATTGGTCCACCGGGATTGGTCCGCAGGATTGGTCCACCGGGATTGGTCCGCGGGATTGGTCCACGGGATTGGTCCACAGGGATTGCACTGGCTGATTTTCCGAAGCCAATCACTAGGCTTTTCCTCCCGGTCTGTCTTGGTCTGGAAGCTTAACTGAAACCTGTCCATGCAGGTGACCCTACTGCTCTTTGAAATGTTAGAGGCATGGCTTCCAGAATCACAGCAATACACAAGCCCCCACAGCACGACACCCTGACAGACAGACATGGATGAGAAGCACCGCATGTGCTAAAGCTCATGGGACTGTACACCAGCGAGAGCGAATACAGTGTAGGGGCTGTCAAACCGGCGCCAACTCATAGTGAGCCTGTGTATACAGCAGAATGAAACCCGCCCCATCCTGTGCCGGCCTCACAGTCCCTGCTGTGCCTGGGCCCATCGTGGCAGCCACCGTATCAGTCCATCTCACTGAGGGGCTTCCTCTTTTTTGCTGACCCTCTACTTCATCCAGCATGATGTCTTTCTCCTGGGACTGGTCCCTTCTGGAAACATGACCAAAGTACAAGAGACGGAGTCCCACCATCCTTGTTTCTTAGAAGCATTCCAGCTGTACTTCTTCCAGGACCACTTTGTTGGTTCTTCTTACAGTCCATCCAAAAACCCCAAAACCCAAACCCACTGCCAGTGAGTCGATTCAGATTCACAGCAACCCCCTTTGGGTTTCTGGGATGATAAATCTTTATGGAAGTAGACTGCCCAGTCTTCCTTCTGTGGAATGGCTGGTGGGTTTGAACCGCCAGCCTTCTGGTTAGCAGTCAGATGCCTTAGACACTATGCTATCTGAGCTCCCAGAGCTACCCCACAGGGTTTTCTAAATGTCATCTTCACGGGAGCAGATCCCAGGTTGTTCTCATAAGGAGCGTCTGAGTGAGTTCAAACCACCGACATTTCAGTTAGCAGCCGAGCGCTCAACCATCGTGCCACCAGGGCCCCTGTGGCTCTCTGTAGATTTGCCTGTTTTATATAAGTGGGACCACACAGTGTTTGTCTTTTTGTGTCTGATTTCACTCAGCATGTTTTCAAGCTTCATTCGCTTCGTCTCTCTTCACAGCTGAGTAATATTCCAGACCCAGCCGTGGTGTTTTCAGTCGCCTCGTATGCATGTGAGAGCCGGACAATGAATTGTTGTTGTTGTTATGTGCCATCGAGTCGGACCTGACTCATAGCAACCCCTCCTCGGGTTTCCGAGGCGGTATCACTACAGAAGTAGACTGCCCCATCTTCCTTCTGAGAAGTGGCTGGTGGGTTTGAACCGCCAGCCTTCTGGTTAGTAGTCAAGTGCCTTAGGCACTATGCTACCAGAGCTCCTGGACAACAAATAAGAAGAAAGAGCTGAGGTTTTTGAGTTGTGTTGTTGGCGAAGAATACTGAAAGTATCATGGACTGCTGAAAGAACTAACAGATCTATCCTGGAGGAAGTGCAGCTGGGATGCCCATTGGACGTGAGAACGGCCAGACTTCATCTCACCTACTTTGGTCATGTTATCAGAAGCGACCATCCCCTGGAGAAGGATTTCATGCTGGTAAAGTGGAGGGTCAGTGAAAAAGGGGAAGGCCTTCAATGAGATGGACTGACACAGCGGCTGCGACAAGGGGCTAAGGTACAGCAGGGATCGTGAGGCTGGCGCGGGACCAGGCGGCGTTTCATTCCATTGTGCATGGGGTCCGTGTGAGTCAGACCCAACGAAAGCCCTTGACAACAACATGGAGGGGCCACGTTCTGTTTTTCTGTCCATCCGTTGACGGACATTTGGGTTGTTTCCACTGATGACGCTCTTTGTCTTGGCCTGGCTGGGTGACCGCTGAGTGTTGGTTTAACAACAATTTATTAGGTTATGTGGGTCCCTGGGTGGCGCAGATGGTTTGCACTTGACCACTGTTCTGGTTACCTGTGCCGCTCTGACAAGAATATACCACAACCGGGATGGCCTCAACAAACAGGAGTTCATTCCCTCACAATTTGGAGGCTTTCAGTCCAAGTTCAAAGTACCAGGCTCCAGGGGCTGGGTGAAAGCCCCTCGGCCTTCAGCTCTGCCTCTGGCTCCCGGCCCACTGAAGCTAGAGGCATCTCTTCACTCAGGCAGCTACTGGCTGCTGAGGCTGACAAGCCCAAGGTCGACAAATAAAATGGCACAGTCCTGATGTTACCAAACCACATGGCAGGCCATTAATTCAAGTCCATTGTAAGTAAGTCCCAAGGTCAGCAGAGCATGGCAGGCTGCTGAGCAACGACACGGCTACATGCAGGGTCCAAGCGTGCCATAGGCTAGAGACCATGCCCAAGGCTTCTCCTTATATGCAGCAAGCAGACCACATCCCAAAGGCAGCTACTCAGCTGCTTGTGGTAGATCCCACCATGGCGTGATTGCCAGTCTCCTCATGGGGATTAACACCAGCTGCCCAGCCACTCAACCAGGCCCAGCCAAGTCGACACACCAACATAACTGCCACACCTCCTAACCTAAAGGTTGGCAGTTGGAACCCACCCCGTGGCACTGAGGAAGAGAGGCCTGACAATGTGCTTCAGTGAAGATCCCACTGAGAAAACCCTAGGGCACGGTTCTAGCCCGTCACATGGGGGCACCATGAGTGGGAACCAACCCAACAGCATCGGGTTTGGTTTTGGGGTTATTAGTTTACGCAGGCGTGTTTCCTGGGTTCTCTGGGTGGCTGGACACTTTACACCCACCTGCTCCCCTCTGTGTCCTCATGTTGTTGGTGGTGTTGTTGTTAGGTGCTGTTGAGCCAGACCCGGCCTCATATGCACTGAAAATCAAGCCAAGTCTGGAACGGAGCCTGCCACGTGGTGAGGAAGCAGCTGCCTATTTGGGGAACTAGCAAGAAGCCTTGTTTTGATGTTGGGGATGTGAGCAGAGGCCGGACCACAGGGTGTCTGGGGGGTAGAGTCGGCGGGAGTGGTGGAAGGTAGCAGACAGGAGCCTGACACTGTGCACGTCCGCTTGTGACTCGCTCGGGACCTGGTGTCCCCTCCATCAGCCGGGAGCAGCCAGGAGGATAACCTGCCTTGGTCCCGGGACCTCGACTTCCCTCTGTTCCCGGCTGGGACCCCACAGCCTCCAGCACAGCCCAGCTGGTTATCGCTACTGGAGCCATCACCTGCCCTGGAGTAGGAAGTCCTGGCCTCTCGCCTCGGGGAGCCGGGGGTGGGGGGGGCGCCTATCACGCTTCCCGTCTGCCATTCGCTATGAATCAACATCATTCGTGCTGGGCGGGGGGCCGCCAGCACTGAGCCTGCTGTGGGGGAGGGGAGACTGTTGCAGCCACTTGCTGTGTGACTCTGGGGGCCTCACTCACCCTCTCTGAGCCCCGCCGGTGCCATCTGTGAAGGGTCCATTGTTGGGTGCCATGGAACCCAAAGCAGCCCAGTTAGAGTTTGGACTACAGGCTGGACAGAATCCCAGCTCTGTCTCATCCTAGCTGTGCCGTCCCTGAAGGTGATTTTAATTGTTCTGTCCTCAGTTTCCCCACATGTAAAGTGGGGATAATAATAGTAACTACAGGTTGAGGAGCCCTGTTGGCACAAAGGTTAAGCCCTCAGCTTCTAACTGAAAGGTTGGTGGTTCAAACCCTCCCAACAACTCTGAAGGAGAAAGATCTGGTGATCTGCTCCCATAGAGATTACTGTCCCTATAGGGCTGGCATCGGACTGCTAACCAGAAGGCTGGTGGTTCAAACCCACCAGCCATTCCTCAGAAGGAAGACTGGGCAATCTACTTCCCGTAGAGATACCGCCTCGGAAACCCAAGCAGGGGTCGCCATGAGTTGGGATCGACTTGATGGCCGTGAGCTAGGGCTGCTGTGCTCTGTCCCATGGACCACTAGGAGTCCACAGCTCAGTGGTACCCGACAACAGTATGAGGCCACCACCAGCTGTCAGCTTGTCACACTGTGCTGGCTTGAGTGTTGCTGGGAGGCTGGAGGCTATGACACCAGCATGTCAAACACCAGCAGGGTCACCCCTGGTGGACACGTTTCATGGGAGCGTCCAGACTGAGACTGGGGAGAGAGACCTGGCTGCGTGCTTCTGAACCTCAGCCAGTGAAAGCCTGAGGGCCACAGCGGAACCCTGCTGGACATGGTGCTGGAAGCTGAGCCCCGTAGGGCGGGAGACACCCAGAACACAGCGGCCAGAACCCAGGGCCGCACCGACCGCCCGCCACAAAGACGGCACAGGGCCGGCCGCAGCTTGTGTTCTGTCACCCGAGGGGTCGTCCAGCGTCCTAGACAGCAACCGCCAGCAGCAGTATTACTTATTGTGGTTTGTTTATTGGCTAAAAACAACAACAACAACAAAAAAAAAACCCACTGCTGTCGAGTCGATTCCAACTCATAGGGACCCCCACTGGGTTTCTGAGGCGGTAAAGCTTTACAGAAGTCAATTGCCCAGTCTTGCTTCTGTGGAGTGGCGGGTGGGTTTGAACCACCAACCTTCTGCTTAGCAGTCAAGTGCCTTAGGCACTGTGCCACCAGAGCTCCTTGGTTTATGGGCTACACAGGTCTCATTGTTTGGATAGTCACGGTTAACTGCTGCTGTCAAGTTGATTCCAACTCATGGTGACCTCACGCATTTCAGAGGAGAAGGGCACCCCGTGGGGTCTTCCCCGCTACGGACTTCTGGAAACAAATCTCTAGGCCTTTCTTTTCCGATGCCTCTGGGTGGGTTTGAACCACCAGCCTTTGGGCTAGTAGTCCAGCACTTAACCCTCTGCAACACTCAAGGGTTCCAACAACAACAGTATTGGTCCCTAATTGGCTTAGAGGAGGGTGAGAAAGTGAGGGGTAGGGGGACAGCGGGGCAGCAGCGAGAGGCCACGTGTCAGAGGCCTCAGAGGCAAGTGTCCGCCCCTTCTTCAGAATGAGGAAGGAAAGCCTGTTGACCACCACTGGCACCCACACTGTGGCTGGGGATTTTTCTTGCCGCCACCCACCTTCCCCGGGGGGCACCCATCTCACCTCTCAGGGTGCTTTTCGCGCGGCAACCTGCCTGGCTGGGTCGGGGCAGGTCTGACGATGGGCGGGGAGCCATGAGCCTCCCAGCCCGCCTCTCCCGCTCCTCCCCCGGCCCCGCCCTGTGCCTAGCACCCAGGCTTCTCCGACTTGGCTCCCCAGTCACCCCGAGGCAGGGAAGCTGGAGGCCCTGGGGGGTAACCCCCCGAGAAGAAAACAGCCCCTTTGCGCCAGGCTGCCTGGAGCTCTTCCCGGAGCTGGCCAGGGTGGGGCACCCTGCCCAGCGGGGTGGGGGGCCATGACATGGCGCTGCTGCCCGTGGTGTATGACGGAGGACGAGAAGACGGCGGCCCGGATCGACCAGGAGATCACCAAGATCCTTCTAGAACAGAAGAAACGGGATCGCGGGGAGCTGAAGCTGCTGTTGCTGGGTGAGTCCGGAGGGAGGGGGCCAGCTGGGCATGGAGTCCGAGTGGGACTCCCGGGCATCGACTGTGGCACCGGGAGACGCCGGAAGCCCACTTTACTGCTGGAAAGACTGAGGCTCAGAGAGGCCACATTTGCTACGGAAGGTGAGATTCCAACCCCAGGCCCAGCCACTTAGCAGGGCATCTGTGAGAGCAGAGGTGGGTCGGCCTGGTGGCCTGGTGGCAGCCCAGCTCTTGCCAGGCAGGCCCAGCCTGCCCTGCCTGCTTCTGTGTCACCAGGGGGGAATGACAAGCTCAGGTGTGCAACCCGCCCTGGGGGCTGGGGAGCCGCATGGGCTGGGTTGGCTCTGTCTCTCCCTTCATCTCCAGGGGGTTCAGGACCCTCCCAACCTTTCTCCTGTTGGTTAGGGTTTGTTCCGGCAGCTTTGCCTGTAGGAGCCCTTCTGGGCCAAGCACAGCCAAGGGGCCGGTGTTGATTGATTCACAACATATCAAGTCCCATCCGTAGTAGGAGCCCTGGTGACACAATGGTTTAGCACTCTACTGCAAACCGAAAGTTTAGCAGTTCAGACCCACCAGCTGCTCTTTGGGAGAGAGACCTAGCCATCTCCTTCTATAACGATTGCAGCCTACACAGAAGGGCAGTGTTTGCACAGGGAGACAGCTCAGGAGGCAGGAATGCATAGGAAAGAAGGACACAGGGAAGAGGTAACTGCAGGGAGGAAGTGGGAAGAGAGCTGTTGCATTGTGGGGAATTGCAGTCAGCGTCACAAAACAAATGTGTATGAACTGCTGTGTGGGAAATGAATTTGCTCTGTAAACTTTCACCCAAATCACAATAAAAATTAAGAAAAAAAAAAAAAGACCACAGCCTAGCAAACACTATGGGGCAGGTCTGCTCCGTCACGTGATGTCACTGTGGGTCACAAGTGACTTATTAAACATGACAACTACTACTGGACAAGAGGTAGAGACACAGCAGTGAACGAGATAGAAAAGGTTTCTGCCTGTGTAGGGCTCATCCGCCAATCTGGGAGACAGACATTAAGTCATAAGTAAATTAGGAAATGAAACAATTTCAGGCCGTGACAAGAGGTAGAAGGAAAAGAAAACAGGGCAGGGAAGTAGGAGTGATTTGGGGCGGTTTTGGAAGCTGTAAGGCCCCGAGACTCTGAGCTCTGAAATCCCAAGGCTCTGTCGCCAGCACACCTCTTCTGCTCACCCTACTACCTTCCCCCGCTCATGACCGACTTAACCCCAAGGACGCTAGCCTTGGAAGGTCTTTTCAGGACTCCTGGAGCCAAGAGGGCCCTGGGATGGGGGCCGGAGAAGATCCCTGGCCCCTTGAGGTTGTCAGCATCACCCCTGCCTGCCCTGGGTGGGAAGACACAGCCCAAGGAGCAGGGGAAAGACAGTGGGGAGCAGAGGTCCCTAGGAATTGCACCTTAATCCACAGCCTTTCCAACTCTAGCCTTGGGCTCTCTTGCTAAGTTAGGTAAAATCATTACTCTTTCGAGTAGATCTGGTGTGGCATGAAACTCAAACTCTGGCCCTCCGTGACCTCCATGATGTCAGCTCCCATTCTTTTCTCCCATAATTCACCTGGGTGTGTCATTTTTCCTGAAATGTCTGGTGGAACCATCTGAGCCTGGAACGGTTTTAATTGCAAATGCAATTTCGTCGCTAAGTATTTCTATCAGGTTTCTTGAGTAGGTACAGGGTTGTTGAGGTCATTCTTGACTGAGCTTTGCTCATTTCTGAAGAATTTGTCCATTTCCTCTGAGTTGTCAACTATATTGGCATAAAGTTGTTTATAATAATTCGGTCATTATCCTTTTAATATCTGTATGATCTGCACTGATGTCTCTCTCACATTCTTGATATTAGTCATTTGTAACTTTGCTCCTTTCTCTTGATTCATCAGGCTAGGTGTTTATCAAAATTGATAAAATTATTTCTCTTTCCTTGAACATCTCAAATTCATTTATTTCCACTTTGGTTCTCGAGGGCTGCTCTAATAGAAAATACCACAGGTAGGATGGCTTTAACGAACAGGAGTTTATTCCCTTACAGTGTAGGAGGCTAGAAGTCCGAGTTCAAGTGCCAGCTCTAGGGGCTGGGTGAAGGCCCCTCAACCTTGGACTTCAGCTCTGCCTCTTGCTCCCGGCCCACTGGAGCTGGTGGCTTCTCCAAACTCAGGCAGCTGCTGGCTGCTGAGGCTGACAAGCCCAAGGTTGACAAGTAAAATGGCACAGTCTCAAGATTAGCAAGCAACACAGCAGGCCACTAGCTGAAGCCCAGAGACAGTCCCCAGATTGGCAGGCAACATGGCAGGCTGGTGAACAATGACATGGCCACCTGCAGGATCGAAGCGTGCCAAAAGCTGCAGACCTTTCTCAAAGCGTCTTCTCCCATTACTGGAAGCAGAGCACATCCCTAAGGCAGCTCCTCGGCTGCTCTAGTAGATCGCACCATGGCGCTGATGACCAGTCTCATCTTGGGGAATAACTACATCCAGCTCCCCAGGCACTCAACCAGGCCCAGCCAGGTTGCCACATAACTACCACAGGGCCTTTGCACTTGTCATTCACCTTGCCAAGAGCTTTCAGTATAACCCAAACCTCTGTATGGATGGCTCCCTCACTTCATGCAGTTCTGAGCTCAAGAGTTGCCTCCTCAGAGAGGTCTTCCCTGACTACCCCAGACTACAATGACAGCCCCGTCCTTCTCTTTCCCCTTTCTCTGCTTGATGTTTTTCCATAGCACTAACTAGTAAACATTTATTGCTTTACTTTCCGTCCCTCCAATTACCCACCAAGCAACACGAGGTCAGGGGCTCTGTCTTGTTCTGTCTCAAATTCCCAGCATCTAGTACAGAAATACAACAACTTTGGCACCTGGTGCGTGCTCCATAAATGTTTGTATTTTTTAAAATAATTTATTTGTTTGTTGAGGACCTACACAGCAGGAAACACACCAACTCAGCCATGTCTACACCCACAATTCAGTGGCCTTGATGGTCTTCTGTGAGGTGCCCAACCATTCTCACCCTCATTTGCTAGGTCGTCCTTCCCCTATTAGCATGCACTCACTGCCCCCCTAAGACTTCTATCAAACCTTTCAAGTTGTTCTTGTCAATTGGCTCCCATAGAGACAGTCCTTCAAAAGGGCCGGATGTTCAAGGCAGACATTGTTCACTGCTGTTCTTGTCCTGAGATGCTGTCAGGTGGATTCTGACGCATTGCAACCCTGCACAGCAGGAACACTGCCCGCGCTGCGCCGTCGCCACGATGGTTGCTACGGTCAAGCCCATTGTCGCAGACTGTGTCAGTCCACCTTGTGGAAGTCCCCCACTTTTTTGCTGATCCTCTACTTTTCCTAGGATGACGCCCTTCTCCAGGGACTGGCCCCTCCTGATAGTATGTCCAGAGTACATGAGATGAAGCCTTGTCAATCTTGCATCTGAGGAACATTCTGGTTGTACTTCTTCCGAGACAGACTTGTTTGTTCTTCTGGCAGTCTGTGGTGTGTTTAATATTCTTTCCCAACACCATAATTCAAATGCATTAAATCTCCTTTGGCCTTTCTTATTCATTGTTCATCCTTTGCATGCATAGAGGTGTATATTTATTTGTTGTGTGTGTGTATATATATATAGAGAGAGAGTATATGTGTGTGTGTGTGTATATATATAGAGAGAGTATATATATATATATATATACACACACACACATATATATATATACATATAGAAGGCTCTATTGTTTGATCTTCATCAGTAACTGCTTCAAGTCATCCTTACTTTCAGCAAGCAAAGTTGTACATCAGTGTATCGCAGGTTGTTGACGATTCTTCCTTCAATCCTGATGCCACATTCTTCTTCATATAGTCCAGCTTCTCGGATTATTTGCTCAGTGCAGAGACTGAATAAGTGTGGGGAAAGGTGCAACCCTGACGTACTCCCTTCCTGATTTTAACCACGCAGTGTCCCCTTGTTCTGTTTGAACGACACCCTCCTCGTGTACAGGTTGCTCATGAGCACAATTAAGTGTTCGGGAATCCCCATTCTTTGCAGTGTTGTACATAATTTTTTACGATCTACACAGCCAAATGCCTTAGCACAGTCAGTAAACACAGGTCAACATCTTTCTGGCATTCTCTGCTTTCAGCCAGGATCCGTTAAACATTCGCAGTGATATCACCCATTCCACACCATTTTCTCAATCTGGCTTGAATTTCTGGCAGTTCCCTGTCAACGTACTTTGCCCATTCTTTAATTATCTTCAGCAACACATTGCTTGTGTGTGGTATTAATGATACATATATGTTTTTATAATTTCCACATTCTGTGGGATCACCTTTCTTTGCAATGGGCACAAACATGGATCTCTTCGACTAGGTTGGCCAGGTAGCTGTCCTCCAAATCTCTTAGCATAACCAGGTGAGTGCCTCCAGTGGGGCATCCGTATGTTGAAACATCTCAATGGGTATCCAGTCAATTCCTGGAGCCTTGTTCTTTGCCAGTCCCCTCAGCGTAGCTTGGCCTTCTTCCTTTGATACCGTTGGTTCTTGATCATATGCCACCTCCTGAAATGGCTGAAGATCTACCAGTCCTTTTTGGTGCAGTGACTCTGTGTATTCCTTCCATCTTCTTTTGATGCTTCCTGCCTCATTCAATATTTGGCCCATAAAATTCTTCAATTTGCAACTTGAGGTTTGAATTTTTCTTCAGTTCTTTCAGCTGGAAAAATGCAGTGTCTTCTTCCCTTTTGGTTTTCTAATCCCAGGTCTTTGGACGGTGTGGTGGTTGTGTTTGTGCGTCAACTTGGCTGGGCCTGGCTGAGTGGCTGGGCAGCTGGATGTAGTATTCCCCATGATGAGACTGGCAATCAGCTCCATGGTGGAATCTACTGGGAGCAGCTGAGTAGCTGCCTTTGGGATGTGGTCTGCTTCCTGTATATAAGGAGAAGCCTTGGGAATGGTCTATAGTGTATGGCACGCTTGGACCCTGCATGTAGCCGTGTCATTGCTCAGCAGCCTTCCATGCTCTGCCGACCTTGGGACTTACAATGGACTTAAGTTAATGGTCTGCTGTGTGGTTTGGTATTATTAGGACTGTGCCTTTTTACTTGTCAACCTTGGGCTTCTCAGCCTCAGCAGCCAGCAGCTGGCTGAGTGAAGAAACGCCTCTAGCTCCAGTGGGCCGGGAGCAGGAGGCAGAGCTGGACCCCAAGGTTGAGGGGCTTTCACCCAGCCCCTAGAGCCTGGCACTTGACTTAAAGCCTCCAAATTGTAAGAATAAACTCCTGTTTGTTAAGGCCATCCCATTTGTGGTATATTCTTGTCAGAGCGGCACTAGGAACCAGAACACAAGGTTCACTATAATACTTTACTTTGTCTTCTTGAGCCGCCCTTTGAAATCTTTTGTTCAGCTGTTTTATTTCATCATGCCCTCCATTCGCTTAAACTGCTCTGCACTCAAGAGCAAGTTTCAGAGTCTCTTCTGACATCTACTTTGGTCTTCTCTTCCTTTCCTGTCTTTTTAATGAGCTTTTGCTTTCTTCATGTCTGATGTCCTTACTGTCATCCCACAAGTCATGTGGTCTTCAGTCATTAGTGTTCAATGCATCAAATCTATTCTTGAGACGGTCTCTAAATTCAGGTGCGATATACTTGAGATCCTTCTTTGGCTCTCACAGACTTGTTTCAGTTTCCTTTAGCTTCAACTTGAACTTGCCTACGAGCAACTGATAATCTGCCCCTCAGTCAGCCGTTGGCTTGGTACTGGCTGATGACAGTTAGCTTCTCAGTCACCACTGTTCACAGATGCAGTCGATTGGATCCCTGTGTCGCCCATACAGAAAGGCCCACGTGTATCGTGGGCACCTCTGGGCATGGCCTGCTCCTGTGCCATCCTCACAGTCTTTGCTATGTTTGAGCCCATTGTTGCCACCACTGGTCCATCCACCTCATTGGGGGTCTTTCTCTTCCTCACAGACCCTCTGCTTTACCTCATGTATCGTTCTTCAGGGACCGGTCCCTCCTGGTGACACGACCAAAGTACGACAGGCAGAGTCTGGCCATTCTCACTTCTAAGGAACACTCTGGCTGTACTTCTTCAAGTCTGATTTGTTCATTCTTCTGCGAGTCCACGGTACATTCAGTATTCTTCCCCAATACCATAACTCAGATGCATCAATTCTTCCTCATTCATCGTCCAGCTCTCACATGCATATGTTGTTGTTGTTGTGTGCCGTGGTGTAAGACCTGACTCATAGCGACCCCTCCTTGGGTTTCGAGGCAGTATCACTACGGAAGTAGATTGCCCAACCTTCCTTCCGAGGAGGGGCTGGTGGGTTTGAACCGCCAGCTTTCTGGTGAGCAGTCAAGTGCCTTAGGCACTGTGCTACCAGAGCTTGAGGCAAATACCAAGCTTGGGCCAGGCACACCTTAGTCTTCAGAGTCACATCTTCACTCTTTAACACTTTAAAGAGGTCTTTTACAGCAGGTGTGCCCAGTGCAATACGTCGTTTGATTTCTTGACTGCTACTTCCATTGGTGTTCATTGTGGATCCAAGTAAAATGACAAAACTTCAATCTTTCTCCGTTGATCATGATGTTGCTTATTGGTCCAGTTGTGAGGATTTTCATTTTCTTTATGCTGAAGTTTAATCCATAAGAAGGCTGTACTCTTTGATCTTCATCAGTAAGTGCTTCAAGTGTTCTTCACTTTCACAAGTAAGGCTGTGTCATCTGCATGTCTGTATAGCTGCTGTTTGTGTTGTTGGAAAAAGGTATTTCCAATTAATAAGTCATCAGTCTAGCTGAATTCTATCCTGTGATCTCTGCTGTCGTTTCTATCACAAAGGCCATATTTTCCAACTACTGGTGATTCTTCTTTGTTTTCAACTTTCACATTTCAATCACTGGTGATAATCAACACATCTTGATTGCATGTTTGGTCAATTTCAGACTGCAGAAGTTGGTAAAAATCTTCCATTTCTTCAACTTTGACTTTAGTGGTTGGTGAGTGAGTTTGAATAATAATATTAACTGGTTTTCTTTGAGGCGCATGAATATTATCACTGACAGCGTTGTACTTCAGGATAGAACTTGAAACGTTGTTTGTGACGATGAATGTGACACTATTCCTCTTCAATTTGTCATTCCCGGCATAACAGACCATATGATTATCTGATTCAAAATGGCCAAAGCCAGTTCTTTTCAGCTCACTAATGCCTAGGATATCAATCTTTATGTGTTCTATTTCAATTTTGAACACTTCCTATTTTCCTAGACATTCCCCGTTCTGATTATTAATGGATGTTTGCAGCTGTTTCTTCCCATTTTGAGTCTTGCCCCATCAGCAAACGGAGGTCCCGAAAGATTTACTCCATCCATGTCCTTAAGGTTGCCTCTACTCTGAGAAGGCAGTTCTTCCCCATTTATATTTGTGTGTCAGCTTGGCTGGGCCTGGTTGAGTGGCTGGGCAGCTGGTGGTAGTTATTCCCATGAGGAGACTGGCAATCAACTCCATGGTGGGATCTACCACAAGCAGCTGAGTAGCTGCCTTTGGGACGTGTTCTGCTTCCTGAATATAAGAAGAAGACTTGGAAATGGTCTCTAGCTTATGGCACCTTAAACCCTGCATGTAGCCATGTCATTGTTCAGTGGCCTGCCATGCTCTGCCAACCTTGGGACTTACAATGGACTTAAGTTAATGGCCTGCCATGTGGTTTGGTAACATCAGAACTGTGCCCTTTTACTTGTCAACCTTGGGCTTGTCAGCCTCAGCAGCCAGCAGCTGTCTGAGTGAAGAAAAGCCTCCAGCTTCAATGGGCTGGGATCAGGAGGCAGAGCTGGACCCCAAGGTTGAGGGGCTTTCACCCAGCCCCTAGAGCCTGGCACTTTGAACTTGGACTTAAAGCCTCCAAACTGTAAGAGCATAAACTCCTGTTTGTTAAGGCCATCCCATTGGTGGCATATTTTTCTAGTCAGAGGGGCACCAGGGAACCAGAAGACCCAGTCATATTTGGAGCGCCTTCTCCTGAGGGGCTTGTGGTCCTGCACTGTAGCAGACAGTGTTCGTGGCTCTTCCTAAGCTACTCATATTCGTTACCAGTTATGTTAAACTGTCGTTTGTTTAAAGAAGACTTCAGGGGCTATTTCTGGTTTAAGTTTTAAAGATTATCTTAGGACAATTGTTTCAGGTGGTCATCCAGCCTCCATGGCTCCAGAAGCTTCAATAACTGTTTTTAAATGAATGAAAAAGAAATGAATGAGCAAATCCTGTTTCAGGGGTATTTTCCTCAGAGGCTATACTCCATCTTCCTGTTGCTAGGGACACCCCTTATCCACACCATTCTGACCTTTGCTCAGCCAGCCGCCAATCAGAAAGCTACTTCTACTGGCTCCTGGGGGGTCTGTCCTTGTCCCCAAGCACTGACGGTGGCACTGTTGATTGCGCTTTGGATCATCACCCTCCCAGTTCTGAGGGTCACTTCTGCACCTTCCTTTCTTCTTGAAAACAGGTGTGGAATCCAAGTCTCCCCTACCCCCAGAGATGGCTAACTGATCTTTTTCAGGAAGAGGGTAAGAGAGCTGGGGTCTGTCTTTGGCCTGAAGGAGGACAAAAAAAATTTAAAAAAAGACAGAATGAAGCTATTGAAGTACCAGCTCTGCCCTTAGCAATCTGAGGCAGGTACTACTTGTATCTCCAGGTGGGGAAACTGAGGCTAGAGAGAGGAAGTAACTTGCCCAAAGTTGCACATCCAGAGTTCGAACCTAGAATTCTGATTCCAGAGGCCATGCTGTTGACCACCCTGTTACTCTGCCTTGGCAGAGAACCAGAGAACAGATGGGGAAACTGAGGGAGGTAGCAGGCTTCGGGTGGGATCCACAGCCTGAATGAGACGTAGAAGCCCAGCCTCCTGCCCCTTGATGCCCAGGTCCGGCTCCCTGGGGCGGTGGCCGTGGGTGGGAGGCACCAAGCCTCCGAGGGAGAGCCAGGGGCGGCCCACCTCGTGATACCCAGCACTTGGCACGACTCCTTCCCGCTTTCGCCTGGTTCCACTTCCTCGTTCACTCCAGGAGGAAGCAGCCACTTCCTGTCCGGGCTTTGTGGCCGGGCCAGGTTGCAAATGGCTCTCCAGCCCCCAGCCCCATTTGGGCGCAGGGGTTTCCGCAAGCAGACCACTTCCCTCATTGCCACCCAGGAGCTTTGGGGCAGCCATCAGCCCCAGCGGGGGTGGGGGGTGCCAATGAAATTCCCAAAGTTTGGGTTGGGACCCATTCTTCATTCCTCAAGTCCATTCAGTAGATTGTGACCAGAATTATTTTTAAAAAATGTATTTAAAAAATAACCGATTTAGTATGGTAAAATACATACAAAGAGCTCTTTCCCGGTCGCCGCTGATTTGCACGGAGGCAGAAGCCTGAGTGCGTTCAAAATTCATCTCCATCCACGATCCTAGTGCTACCAGAGGTGAAATGGACATTACTCTGGCCGAAGACCTGCTTCAGCCTCAATGGCCTACTCATTGCCATAGTGTCGATTCCGACTCACAGCGCCCCTAGAGGACAGAGTGGAACTGCCCCACAGGGTTTCCAAGGCTGTCAATCTTTAGGGAAACAAAGCCCAAACCAAACTCACTGCCGTGGAGTCCATTTGGACTCACAGCGCCCCTAGAGGACAGAGTGGAACTGCCCCAGAGGGTTTTCAAGGCCTGAGGCATTTTGACTGGAACTAGAAGGCTGGCGGTTCAAACCCATCCTCAGAAGGAAGGTTGAGCAATCTACTTCTGTAGAGATAGATACTGCCTTGGAAACCCAAGGACGGGCCGCTATGAGTCGAATCTACTCAATGGCAGTGAGGTTTTTTGTGTGTGCGTGTGATCCTTAGGGAAGAAGGCTGCCTCATCGTTCTCCCGCAGATCAACCTGTGGGTTCGAACCGCAGATTCTTAGCTTAGCAGCCAAATGCCTGAGATGGCTGAGCACGTGGATTCAGGAAGCTGTCTCAGACGAGCGCCACGCCCATCTTCGAGTGGCTGCATCCAGCTGCGAGGAGCCTGTGTGTGCCAAGCTAGTGGGGCGCTTGGTGCTGAGCGCTGTGTCAGCCTGATGTCAGGGCGAAGACAGCAAGAGCTTGGGGGGAGGGAGGGAGCTCTGCGGAACTGACAGGGGGGAAACTCCGGAAGCGCTTGGATGCAGTCGTGTGCTTGTTAAGGACTATGGCGACCAATCTCAGGCCGAGGATGGGATGGGAGAACATTTCACAGGCAGGAAATGAACACATGAAAAGCTTGGCTGCCCTGTGGGGCAATTCCCCTGTCACATGGGGTCCCTATCAGTCAAGTGGACTCGACAACACCCAACAACAACAAAGAATATATAACAGAAAATGTCCCATTTTAACCTTTTTCTAAGTTCCATTCAGTGGCAGTAATGACATTCATGAGTTCCCAGGCGGAGCAGACGGTTAACTGCCCAACCAGCCTAACTCTTGGCTGTCCACACCCACCCAGAGGCCCCTCAGTAGGCAGGCCTGGCGGTCTGCTTCCCAAAGCTCACAGCCAGGAAAACCCTGTGGAGAGAGCCAAACAAAACATTGCACACGGCTCACCAGGGGCCAGAGCCAACTGGACGGAGCCATTGTGACCACCACCGCCCGCCACCATCCATAAGCAAAACATTTTCATCCCCCCAAACAGACAGGACTTTTTTTTTTTTTTTTTTTAATGAAAAAGAACAGAAGGGAACAATTAGTGCATCTCAGCAAAACAAAGTTAACTGTTGCTTTGTGACACTTGTTTTTTTTATACTTTTGGGGAACGCTAAATCTAAGAGTTGGAAGATGCCTGAGGGGTCACAGGATCCCACCCCGTGCCGTAGTTCTAAGTGCCACCTTCAGCGGCACCCACGTGAGTAGTCTAAGGTCCCTGTGCTCGGCAGTTTGGGTTGCGCTGCTACGGAAAGGCTGGTGCTTCGAACACCTCCAGGGCAGAAGAAAGTCCTGGCAATCTGTTTCTGTAAAAATGGCAGCTGAGAGCGAAATAAGTCAGTCACAAAAGGACAAATATTGTATTAGTCCGTTATTGTAAAAGTTAAGGAAAGGTTTATGTATTGGAGGACATTTTCTTTGTTGGTTACCAGGGGTGGGGAGGGGAGGGAATGCTGATAGATAGAGATAAATATTGATTTGGGTGAAGAGAAGGGCAATGTACCAAATGTGAGTGACCAATATGGCAGCATTGAGGATGAGAAAGACAGAGAGAGTTACATGGGCAGTACAAACAACAAATATGAACCCCTTTGCATATACAATACTGAGTTGTCAGTGAAAGCAAACATGGGTATAGGGACGGATAGATGGGTGAACAAGCTAAACAATTAGGTATGTCTAAATGGAGAGTGTATCCAAGATCATATACAGGGTTGGCAGACAATGGGCCTATAAATTCATGTGAATGATTAGAATTCCCAGGTGTATAGTAGAGCTGACAAGGGGCAAGGCTATGGTCATTACTTGGTCACAGCCAGCTACCCAGAGGGACCGAGTAGTTGATCCTGCGGGCTTGGGACCATAGTCACAGGGGACATCAAGCTCAATTGGCATAACATACTATACAAAACATTGTTCCACCTACTACTTTGGCGAGTAGCGACTGGGACCTTAAAAGCTAGGAAGCTGCCATCTAGATGCAACAACGGGTCTCTCCTCGTCAAGAAGAAAGAAGAAAACCAAAATTAATGGAAACAATCAGTCCTAGCGACTGGTACACCATCCTATCTGCAACCTATACAACTATGAGACCAGAGGAACTAGATGGTGCCCAGCTACCACTGCCATCCACTTGGAAGGGATGTAGGAGATCCTGCATAGAGAGGGAGAACAATGTGGAACAAAACTCAAAATCATTTGGAGCCAAAAAAAAAAAAAGAAGGTGGGGACCAGGTTTGCTGGTCCAATGGAGCCTGGTGTAACCACTGAGACTATGGCCCCTAGCTGCCCTTCAGGTCTGGAATTGAACCCACAACTGTGGTTTCCAGCCAAACAAAGTACAGGCATGTGAGTTAAACATTTACCTCAAGTAGACACACGCCCTGGAGAGAACAATCATGGGAGAAGGAAGGGCTGCTTATGCACAGGGAGATAGCTCAGGGTGCAGAAGAGTGTGAAGGGATGGGCACTGGGAGGAGGTAACTATGGGGAGGAAGTGGGAGGGGAGCTGCTGCATTGTCAATTTTGGTCAATGACATGAGACAAAGTATATGTGAACTGCTGTATGAAAAGTGAATTTACTCTGTAAATCTTCACCCAAATCCTAATAAAAAAAATAAAAAATAAAATAATAATAAGAAAAAAAATGGCAGCTGAAAACCCGGCAGACTGCAGTTGTACTCTGTAACACATGGAGCCACCAGGAGTTGCAATCGACTTGTCAGTAACTTATATAGGAGCCAGCTAGTTTCCAAGTCTCCACGGAAACATCCCACTAACGAGCATTCTGATGAGGCCTCACCCAGCCCTGCGTTGGCCAGGTCCCATTTACTTGATGAAGGGGCCGGACTTGGGTTAACCACCTGGGACAGTCCCTTTGCCTCTCTGAGCCAGTTGCCTCCGCTGTGAGTTGTAACATACAGGGACTCTGTGGGGACTAGGGGTCCCTGGGTGGTGCCCACAGTTAGGCACACAAGTACTACCCAAAAGGTCGGGGGTGCCTGTCCAGCTAGGGGTGCTGCAGAGAAAAGGCCTGGCAACTGAGTTCCTAAAACTCAGCCGTGGAAACCCCTACGGAGCACAGTTCTGCTCTGAGACACACGGGGGCATCAGGAGTCAGAGGCGACTCCACAGCAGCTGCTTTTGTTTCTTTGTTTGTTTTCCCTTCCACTTTTGTGAGGATTGAATGGGGCCTCAGTGGACGGTGAGATTCACTGTGACGATGAAGGATGATGGGGTGATGAGAGCGTGGTGCATTCCTGGGTATCATCCTTCAAAAGCCCAGGGCAACTATTGCCTTGAGAACATCTTTCAACCTTAACCCCAAAACATCCCCTGAAATCTTCGCACAAGTAGTCGTGTGCAGTGGAGTCGATTCCAACTCCCTTGACGGAGCAGATCTGCCCACAAGAGCTTAGCTTGTAATGAGAGAATGTCTGCCTTGAACGCTATGCTTTTGGAAAGAACTGCTTCCATGGGGTCATATTGACAACAGCAACTTGAAAGGTTAGATCGGAAGCTTTGGGGGCAGTGAGTTCATGCTCATGGGGGAAACACCTCAGAAGAGGGTGAGGATGGTGGCCAACTGTCCAACTGTCCCCACTGTCACTGAACGATGCAGGGAGAAATTATTGATGGAGCATGTTCTGCTCATCTGCCCGTGTGTCCTACTGTGGTGCCTTGCATGTTGCTCTGAGGCTGGAGGCTGTGTCACTGGTATTTCAAATACCAGCAGGGTCACCCATGATGGATGGGGTTCAGTGGAGATTCCAGACTAAGACAGACTCAGAAGGAAGTGGCCATTCACTTCTCAAAGAATTGGCCAGTGAAAACATTATGAATAGGCATGAAACACTGTGTGATATGTTACTGCAAAACTTTATGAACAGCCCTGAAACATTGTCCAATATGGTGCCAGAAGATGAGCCCCTCAGGTCGGAAGGCGCTCAAAATATGACTAGGAAAGAGCTGCCTCCTCAGAGTAGAGCGACCTTAATGATGTGGATGGAGTACAGCTTTCAGGATCCCCATTCTGACGTGGCACTACTGAAAATGGGAAGGAACAGCTGCAAACATCCACTAATAATCAGAACGTGGAATGTACAAAGTTTGAATCTAGGAAAATTGGAAGTTGTCAAAAATGAAATGGAACACATAAAGATCAATATCCTAGGCATTAGTGAGCTGAAATGGACTGGTTTGGGCCATTCTCAATCAGACAACCATATGATCTACTGTGCCGGGAATGACAAATCGAAGAGGAATGACGTGGCATTCATCGTCACAAAGAATGTTTCAAGATCTATCCTGAAGTACAGTGCTATCAGTGATAGGATAATATCCATATGCCTACAATTGCCTAAGGCATGTGACTGCTAACAAGAAGGCTGGTGGTTCAAACCCACCAGCCACTCCTCAGAAGGAAGATTGGACAATCTACTTCCATAGTGATACTGCCTTGGAAACCCAAGAAGGGGTTGCTATGAGTTGGATCTGACTTGATGGCAGTGAGGTTTTTTTACAAGGAAGACCAGTTAATACTACTGTTCAAATTTATGCACCAACCACAAAAGCCAAAGAGAGGAAATTGAAGATTTTTACCAATTTCTGCAGTGTGAAATTGACCGAACATGCAATCAGGATGTGCTGATTATCACTGGTGGTTGGAATGCAAATTTGGGAACAAAGAAGAATCACCAGTAGTTGGAAAATATGGGCTTGGTGATGCTGGAGATCACATCATAGAATTTTGCAAGACCAACAGCTTATTCATTGCAAATACCTTTTTTCAACAACACAAACAATAGCTATACACTTCACCAGACGGAGTACGCAGGAATCAGATCGACTACATCTGTGAAAAGAGGTGATGGAAAAGCTCAGTATCTTTAGCCAAAACAAGGCAGGAGCTGACTGTGGAACAGACTATCAGTTGCTCATACCCAAGTTCAAGGTGAAGCTGAAGACAATTAAAATAAGTCCACAAGAGCCAAAATATGACTTTGATTATATACCTACTGAATGTAGAGACCATCTGAAGAATAGATTTGATGTGTTGAACACCAATGACCAACAACCAGAGGAATTGTGGGATGACATCAAGAACATCATCCATAAAGAAAGCAAAAGGTCATTAAAAAGACAGGAAGGGAAGAAAAGACCAAAATGGATGTCAGAAGACAATCTGAAACTTACCCTTGAACAGAGAGTAGCTAAAGCAAATGGAAGAAATGACAAGATAAAAGAACTGAACAGACCTCAAAAAACAGCTCAAGAAGACAAAGTCAATTATTACAATGAAATGTGCACAGACCTGGAGTTAGAAAACCAAAAGGGAAGAACATGCTTGGCATTTCTCAAGCTGAAAGAACTGAAGAGGAAATTTAAGCCTCGAGTTGCAATATTGAAAGATTCTATGGGCAAAATATTGACTGATGCAGGAACATCAAAAGAAGATGGCAGAAATACACAGAGTTACTGTACCAAAAAGAACTGGTCTATGTCCATCCATTTCAGGAGGTGGCATATGATCAAGAACACTGGTATTGAAGGAAGAAGTCCAAGCTGCAATGAAGGAATTGCCAAAGAACAAGGCTCCAGGAATTGATGAAATACCCATTGAGATGTTTCAACAAACGGATGCCATGTTGGAGGCACTCACTTGTCTATGCCAAGAAATTTGGAAGACAGCTACCTGGCCAACTGACTGGAACAGATCCATAGTTGTACCCATTCCAAAGAAAGGTGATCCCACAGAATGTGGAAATTATTGAACAATATCATTAATAGCACACACAAGTAAAATCTTACTGACGATAATTCAAAAACAGTTGCAGCAGTATATCGATAGGGTACTTCCAGAAATGCAAGCTGGATTCAGAAGAGGATGTGGAATGAAGGATATAATTGCTGATGTCAGATGGATCTTGGCTCAAAGCAAAGAATACCAGAAAGATGTTTACTTGTGTTTTATTGACTATGCAAAGGCATTCAGTTGTGTGGATCATAACAAATTGTGGATAGCATTGAGAAGAATGGGAATTCCAGAACACTTAATTGTACTCATGAGGAACCTGTACATAGATCAGGAGGCTGTCATTTGAACAGAACAAGATGACACTGCATAGTTTAAAATCGGGAAGGGAGTGTATCAGGGTTGTATCCTTTCATCATACTTATTCAATCTGTATGCTGAGCAAATAATCCAAGAAGCTGGACTATATGAAGAAGAACATGGCATCAGGATTGGAGGAAGATTCATTAACAACCTGTGATATGCAGATGACACAACTTTGCTTGCTGAAAGTGAGGATGACTTGAAGCACTTACTGATGAAGATTGAAGAATACAGTCTGCAGTATGGATTACATCTCAATATAAAGAAAACAAAAATCCTCACAACTGGACCAATAAGCAGGATTACTATTGTAATTTATTAATGGAGAAAAGATTGAAGTTGTTATAAATTCCATATTCTTTGGTTCCACAATCAACACCCATGGAAGCAGCAGTCAAGATATCAGATGACATATTGCATTGGGCAAATCTGCTGTAAAAGACCTCTGTAAATTGCTGAAGAGGAAAGATGTCTCCTTGAAGACTAAGGTGCACCTAACTCAAGCCATGGTATTTTCAGTCACCTCATACGCCTGTGAAAGCTGGACAATGAATAAGGAAGACTGAAGAAGAGTCGATGCTTTTCAACTGTGGTGCTGGCGAAGAATGCTGAAAGTGTCATAGACTGCTAAAAGAATGAACAAACCTGCCCTGGAGGAAATGCGGCCAGAATGCCCCTTGAAAGCGAGAATGGCCAGACTCGTCTCACCTACTTTGGTCATGTTGTCGGAAGGGACCATTCCCTGGAGAAATATGTCAAGCTGGGTGAAGTGAAGGGTCAGCAAAGAAGGGGAAGGCCCTCAAAACGAGATGGACCGACACAGTGGCTGCAATGATGGGCTCAGGTACAGCAGGGATCGTGAGGCTGGAGCAGGACCGTGCAGTGTTTCGTTCTTTTGTACACGGGGTCGCTATGAGTTGGAGCTGACTCGACCGCACCTAACAACAACTGCTGTGTGTATTCTCAACAGTGACAAAGTAAATTTTTTAATTAAAAAAAAAAAAACCCTCTGAGTCCTAGCTCCCCAGCTGCCTGACCCAAGGTTGTCCTCTCCACAGATATGAGACTAAGTTTCCCAAAATGAAAAATGAAGAGTCGCTGCTCTCTCTTAGGGATTAATGTGAGGTGGTGCACATGGGGTTCTTAGCACATCGTCAGCACCCCATACAGGGGATGTGAGCTCACAGCCCCTTCCACAGACTAGCAACTCCTCGCCAGGCCCCAAACCCCCAGAGCTCCAAAAACCAGGTCTCCTGAAGCTTCTCCATGGGACTCCTAAGGAAATGGTGGCGCTGCATGCGGATCTCACAGACTCCACATTCATATGTTCCCACTACCTCCACTGCTGGTTCCGACTCACAGCGCCCCTAGAGGACAGAGTGGAACTGCCCCACAGGGTCTCCAAGGCTGTCAATCTTCACAGAAGCAAAGCCCAAACCACACCCACTGCTGTGGAGTCCATTCTGACCCACAGCGCCCCTAGAGGACAGAGTAGAACTGCACCACAGGGTCTCCAAGGTTGTCAATCTTCACAGAAGCAAAGCCCAAACCACACCCACTGCCGTGGAGTTGATTTTGACTCACAGCGCCCCTAGAGGACAGAGTGGAACTAGCCCACAGGGTTTCCAAGGCTGTATAAATCTTTACCAAGGCCATCTGCCTCATCTTTCTCCCACAAAGTGGTTGATGGGTTCGAACTGCCGACCTTTCAGTTAGCAGCCAAATGCCTTAACCACTGCACCATCAGATCCTCTCCATATGCTCCACTGCTGAAATACTAGTGAGTTTGATGATGGGGTGTGACCCCAGACCCTGCCAGGGGTGCACGGCCCATGTGCTGTGTCCACTTCCTAAAATCGATGAAATTCTGGAATCTGAGATGCACACAGCCCGACACCTGTGGGAGTTTTCTTTTTTTTGTTTTTCCTTGTTTAGTAAACTTTATTTTGAAATAATTTAAACTTCACAGAACAGTTGTAGAGTGGTACCAAGAGTCCCTATCTACCCTGCACCCAGCTTCCTGTGTGGTTAACATTGTCCCCACCCACCGCCCGTGCCTTGACCATGAACGTGGCTGCCTCATCAGTAACACAACTCCGGGCTTCGCTGGGATTTGACTGCCTTTTCCACTGAGTAGGAGAGCCACCAGCCTCGTTCTTTCTGGTCCACATGGCATTTAACGTGCCCTGCCCTCCCCCCGTACTTTTTATCTTGAGATCATTTCAGATTTATACAAAAATTTCACTGGAATTCCCCAAATGTTAACATTTTATCACATTTCCTCTTTACCTCTCCTCTCTCTCTGTATATATAAACCCATAATATACATTTATACATACAAATTCATATATATATATATATATATATATATATATATATATATATGGAGCTCTGGTGGCCCAGTGGTTAAAACATTGGGCTGCTAACCAAAAGGTTGGTGTTTGGAACCCACGAGGCTCTCTACCGGAGAAACATGAGGCAGTCAGCGCCTGTAAAGATTGACAGGCTTGGAAACCCTGTGGTGCAGTTCCACTCTGCCCTCTAGGGGCGCTGTGGGTCCGAAGCTACTTGACCGCAGTAGGTTTGATTTGGGCTTTGCTTCCGTAAGATTGACAACCTTGGAAACCCAATGGGGCAGTTCCACTGTGTCCTCTAGGGGCGCTGAGAGTCGGAATGGACTGGATAGCTGTCGGTTTGGTTTGGTTTTGGACACATATATATGATAAGCTGAAAAAGAAAACCAAACCCACTGCCATCAAGTCAATTCCAACTCATAGCAACTGCCACTGGGTTTCCCAGGCTGCATGCATCTTTACAGAAGCAGACTGCCTCATCCTTCTCCGGCAAAGTGGTTTAACCACCAGACCTTTTGGTTAGCAGCAAAATGCCTGAACCACTAATAATAATACATGTACATAAACCAAAGCAAAACCGAGCAGTGTTGCCGTGGAGTTGACGGTGACTCAGCCCCACGTGTCTCCGGGTACAGCGCGGCTCCGTAGGGCTGCCAGTGGTTAATTTTTCAGATCACTAGGCTGTTCTTAGGCATTGCACGATGGACTCAAACCTCCCTTTTTTGTTTTAATTGTGATTTGTAATTATCTTTTTTTTTAAATTGTGATGTATGAAAGTTTACAGAGCAAATTCACTTTCCATGCAGCAGTTCACATACACTTTGTCTCATGATATTGACTGCAATTTCCCACAATGCAACAGCCCCCTCCCACTTTCTCCCCATAGTTACCTCTTCCCTGTGTCCTTCCCTCCATGCACTCCTGCCCCCTGAGCCATCTCCCTGTGCATACACAGCCCTTTTATTCTCCCATGATTGTTCTCTCCAAGGAGTGTATCTACCTAATGTAAGTGTTCACCTCATATGCCTGTCTTTTGTTTGTCTGGAAAGCACAGGAGTAAGTTCAGTTCCAGACCTGAAGGGCAGCTAGGGGCCATAGTCTCAGGGGTCTCACCAGGCTCTATCAGACCAGCAAACCTGTTCTCTAATGATTTTGAGTTTTGTTCCACATTGTTCTCCCACTCTACCCAGGATCTCTTACATAGATCCTTCTCTGAGTGGTTGACAGTGGTAGCTGAAACCTCCTACTTTTGATCAGCAGCCATGCCCTTAACAGAGGGATTTCCTATACATACACACATACCTATCTCTGTATATGTCCATATATGTATTTTGGCCCTTGGGTGATACAAATGGTTAACACGCTGGGTTATTAACTGAAAGGCTGGTGATTCGTTGAAAACCCTACAGAGCACAGTTCCACTCTGATGCACATGGGGTCTCCATGAGTTGGAATCAAATCAACAACTGGTGGCTTGTATGAAACTAAACCAAACCCATTACCATCGTGTCAATTCCGACCCACAGAGCCCCTAGAGGACAGAGTGGAACTGCCTCACAGGGTTTCCAAGCCTGTCAATCTTTATGGAAACAGACTGCCACCTCTTTCTGCTGTGGAGAGCTGGTGGGTTCGAATTTCCAAGCTTTTAGTTAGCAGCTGAGTGTTTTAACCACTGCACTACCAGGGCTCCTTGGTGGTTGATGTATGAATTTTTCATTTATCTAAAGCATGATCCTGTATATAACTGATTTATGACATATATTTAGTACACACACACCAACTTTTGTTTTTCTGAACTGATGTAGGTTCCTACCACCATGATGCTTTTTCAGCCCTAAATAGCACGGTGGGTTTCTGGGCCCGCCTCAAGCAGGAAGCCCAGCACCAAGATGGAAATGCCCTCTGTGGCAGTGAGCAGTGAGCAGGCGGCGGTGCCGGCCCTCACCCACAGACCCTCACCACCCTGGCCAGTTTCCCATTTTCCCCACGAATGTCTTTATGGCAAGAGAAAAGCATCGGTTGTCTTGGACCACAAGAACAATAAACCTGTTTCACATCTGGGGAGACTGAAGCCCTGAGTGGGAGGTGGCCACTGTGTGCTGGTGAAGTGCGGATTGGGGGTGTTGGTGGGTGGAAGGCAGAGAGTCGCCTGACGAGAACTGCTGGAGAGACAGTCAACATCCTCCTCTCTCGCTTCCCACCCCCCCACCCCTGCTCCCTGGTCCCCTTCCACCCACTCCCGTTTCCGCATTCTGGATTCCAACCAGGCACCTCTTCCCTTTTTGTTGTGTGTTTTTCCAGTTCCTTCTGCATCA
The DNA here is from genome assembly GCF_000298275.1 of Orycteropus afer afer. NCBI lineage: Eukaryota > Metazoa > Chordata > Mammalia > Tubulidentata > Orycteropodidae > Orycteropus > Orycteropus afer. The sequence goes on from NW_006921878.1 coordinate 1,903,646, forward strand.
ACCCTCAGACCCCACATCCCAGGGGAGGCAGGAAGGCATCCCCCGCCCATCCTCCCTGGCCCATGTCCACCAGGAGCCTCCTGCATTAACTACTGCCCTCAGACCCCACGTCCCAGGGGAGGCAGGAAGGCGTCCACCCAGCCCTCCTGACACTTGCTGCCCATTTTGCAGATGCAGAAACAGAAGCACCCAGAGGCTGAGGGGTTTTAGAATTTGGACAACAGGGTGCTATCCTCAGCCTTTGAGTTTCAAGTCTTGGGATCTTTTTATAAAAAAAAAAAAAAAAAAAACTTCCAAAAGATGGAGGAATAGACAGACAAGCTACACAGACCCTCTTCAACAAAGAAAAGAAAAACCAATTGACAGAGATATAGAAGATAATCCTGGAGCCCTGAGCTTTGAAAAGAACTATACAGAAGTGGATTAGGCACCAACTAGTGGAAAAACCTGAACGAAAATGGGACCTAAGAATAGGCTCTGTTTGCCAAGGATGACAGGGACATATGGGAGGCTGACAACGTGAAAGGAGACAGGTGGTGAGTGTATAAGTGCTGCCAACTAGTGAATAGAGGAGCACAGCACAGTACCCTGCTTGTGTAGATAACATACAAACAAAACAAAGAAAATTAAAATCATGGGCAAGTTACTCCAACATACAATCACCAATTAAATATAAACACAAAAACATCACGATGCCTTGGAGACCACAGAGCATTACAGTCCACACAAAGAAGCAAGATAAAGCAGGAGAAACAAGGGACCAGGATACAGACCCAAAACACATCCCTGAGGAAGATGCAGCATTGGAACTCCCTGATAAGTAATTCAAAAGAATTATATTTTGGTACCTTCAATGAATTGAGAGACAGATCAAGAAAAACACTGACAAAATTGAGGAAAACACAGAGAAGACCCTGGAACAATTTTGAAAGACAATACAAGAACAAAATGACAAAATAAATGAAAAATTAGAAATGATACAAAATTTATGGACAGAAATCCAGAATATTAATACTAAATTTTCAGAAATAGATAAGACATAATGGGCAAAGGAGTAGAACTGAATCAATGGAAGGCAGAATTAGTGAGATTGAAGGCAAACACCTCAACACTTCTTTGGAAAGGGAGCAATCAGAAAAAAGATCAAAACCAAAAGAAGAAAGCCTAAGGTTCATGTGGGATACCATCAAAAGGAACAACCTATGTGTCATCAGAATTCCAGAACAGGAAGAGACAAATAAAACTAGAGAAAAAATGGTTGAAGATTTGTTGGAGGAGAATTTTCCTGGTATGATGAAAGATGAGAATATATCCATTCAGGAAGTCCAATGAACCCCAAACAGGATAGACCCCAAAAGAAAATCACCAAGACGTATCATCATCAAAATCATCAAAACCAAAGACAAAGCAAGAATCCTGACAGGAGCACAGGAAAAACAAAAAGTTGCTTACAAGGGGCAACCAATAAGACTAAGCTCAGATTTCTCGGCAGAAACCGCAGGTGAGAAGGCAATGGGATGGTATATATAAAACCCTGGAAGAGAAAAATTTCCAGCCAAGAATTATATACCAAGCAAAATTGCCCCTCAAATATGATGGTGAAATTAGGACATTTCCAGCTAAGCTGAATGTAAGGGAATTCATTAAAACCAGAGCAACCTTACAAGAGATGCTAAAGGGAGTCCTTTGGACAGAGAACCAACAACAGCAAACAACAACTGACCATTAACACCCATGGTGACATAACCCAGAAACCAACCCAGTTATGGAAGTATCCAAAGTAAATAAGCCTACAAGATTGTAAACAGGGTAGTGGAGACATCAATTGGCACATGAGGACAGCTAGAAACCAAAAAGAGGGAAAAAACTGTGTCATTACAGAACTTCTAAATGATGGTGAAGTCAAGACAACTATAAGAAAGAACGGACTGTTCTAAACTTGGGAAGAAAACTATAAATCACAGGGTAACCTCAAACAAAAATGATAAACCTTTATATAAAAATGAAAAAGAGGACCAGCACAAATATTTAGCAAATACTAAAACAACAGCAACAAAGGAAGTGATAACACGATTCATAAACAAAACAAGCTCAGCACAGAAAATTATATGGAACAAAATAATCAACACCATGAAAAAGCATGTAACAAAATGATAGCAACAAATTCATACTTGTCAATAATTACATATCTGGCAAGGGACTTATCACTAAGATTTATAGACAACTCCAGTACCTCAACAACAAAAAGATTAACAATCCAGTTGAAAAATGGGCAGAAGACATGAATAGACACTTCACCATGGAGGATATTCAGGCGGCCAGCAAATACATGAAGAGATGCTCATGATCATTGGCCATCAGAGAGATGCAAATGAAAACAACAATAAGATACCATCTCACCCCAGCACTGATGGCAAGGTTCAACGAGACAGAAAATAACAAATGCTGGCAGGGATGTGGAGAGATTGTGACTCTCATACACTGCTGGTGGGACTGTGAAGTGATACAACCACTGTGGAAAGCAATATGGTGGTTCCTTAGAAAGCTGGAATTGGAGATACCATTTGACCCAGCAATCCCATTACTAGCTATATATCCTAGAGGGGTGAGAGCCAGGACAGGAACAGATACATGCATGCTCATGTTCAT
>NW_006921878.1:1906952-1919417 GCF_000298275.1 Orycteropus afer afer
TATATATATATATATATATATATGTGGTGGTGTAGTGCCTAAAGCATTTGACTGCTAACCAGAAGGCTGGTGGTTCAAACCTACCAGCCACTCCTCAGAAGGAAGGTTGGGCAATCTACTTCCGTAGTGATACCGCTCCAGAAACCCAAGGAGGGGTTGCTATGAGTCGGATCCGACTTGACAGCAGTGGGAATGTATATATTTAAACATTTTATTGTATTTTTGGTGAAAGTACGCAGCAAAAAGAGCCCTAGTGGCACAGAGGTTAAGCACTCGGCTACAAACAGAAAGGTCAGAGCAGTTCAAGCCCAGCTGCACCAGGGGACCCAGATGCGCCGTCTGCTTCTGTAGAGACTGACAGCCTTGGAAACCCTATGGGATGGCCCTACTCTATTCTGCAGGGTCACTAGGAGTCAGAATCAACTCGACGGCAGTAGGCTTGGTGTATACACAGTAAAACAGATCCCCATTCAGCAATTCCTACACAGTTTGGTGACATTGGTGACGACGTCAGCTTTCTCATTTCTGTTCCAGTTGTCCCACTCCCATTACTTTAAGCTCACTTCCCCTAAACTTATCTAAGCCTCAGAGTCACTGCATCCATTTGGTTTCATGGAGATAACTCTTACAGGCACACGTTTCTCCAGGAGCCCTGGTGATGCAGTGGTTAAGGGCTCAGATGTTATCTGAAAGGTCAGCGGTTTGAACCCACCAGCTGCTCTGCAGGAAGAAGATGAGGCAGTCTCTTTCCATAAAGACCACAGCCTTGGAAACCCTGTGGGGCAGTTCTAGTCCATCCTACAAGGTCGCTATGAGTCAGCATCCAGGCAACAGCAGTGGGTTTTGTTTTGGCTTTTTGTGGGGCTGCTCAGGTCACACGCCTCCAAAGCCGGCCCTGGGTCTGTGGTAATGATACTGAAAGCTTCTACGGGCCAGGACTTCCCCTGAAAGCACCTTTGAACTAAATACCCACTCACTGCCCTCAAGTCAGATCCAACTCATACTGACCCCTCCTTGGGTTTCCGAGGCGGTATCACTATGGAAGTAGATTGTTCAACCTTCCTTCCAAGGAGTGGCTGGTGGGTTTGAACCGCCAGCCTTCTGGTTAGCAGGCAAATGCCTTAGGCACTACGCCACCAGAGCTCCCTTGAACTAAGTAGGTCAGCTCAAAAGGTGACAAAGGTCACCCTGGCGAAACGTGTGCGTGTAAGAGTTATCTCTATGAGACCAAATGGACGCAGTGACTCTAAGGCTTAGACAAGAAGTTTAGGGGAAGTGAGCCTAAAGTGATGGGAGTGGGACAAGTGGAACGGAAATGAGGAAGCTGACACAGACCAAGAGATGTCACCAGCGTCACCAAACTGTGTAGAAATTGCTGAATGGGGATCTGTTTTACTGTGTATACACCAAGCCCACTGCCGTCTAGTTGATTCCTACTCCTAGCGACCCTGCAGAATAGCGTAGGACCATCCCATAGGGTTTCCAAGGCTGTCAGTCTCTATGCAAGCAGACGGCCACATCTTTGCCCCATGGAGCGGCTGGATTTGAACTGCTCTGACCTCTCTGTTAGCAGCCAAGTGCTTAACCACCCAAAGCTGGCCCTGCAAAGTCTCCTCTCCTCTCCTCTCCTCCTTTGTCTGACCCATCAGCAAGGCCCTGGTGACTCTGTCTCCATACACGTCCCCTTCTCTCCTTCTCCACGGCGGCCACCTGGGCCAGTGTAGCCTGGTCTCCCAGCTCCCACTCTCGCCCCGCACTGTCCGCCCTGCTGCAGCTGAGGGCGCCAGTGAGCACCTAGGTCAGGGCCCATCCTTCCTCTGTTCCCACCTTTCTCTTGTAAAAGCCAGGGGCCTGCCGTCCTCCTGGTGGCCCTCAGGGCCCTCCTGCCTGACCTGCTCTGTTCCCTCCCTGCCCGCCCCTCTTCCTCTCACCCCTTTACTCTGTTTCAGCCACACAGGCCTCTTCGATGTTCTTCCAACTCACCGGGTCCTTCCCCACGGCCTTTGCACGGGCTGAGCCTCCGGCCTGGAACACTGTTCCCCAGAGTCAGGCAGTAGAACAGCCTTCCCAGCCTTAGCTACCAGCTCCACAAGGCACCTCTGATGACAAGTCTTGGACCACTCAGCTACCACTTCTCCTACTTATTCTATTTTATCTCCTTCATGGAAGTTCCTCTGCCTGAAATTATTACAACAAAAAGCAGTAACAATTATTACAGGAAAATATTGTGAGAAGTAATATTTGCTACAGGAGCTTATCGTTATTATTATTCGCGGGACCCCTGGTGGCACAGTGGTTAAGCACTCAGCTGCACCAGAAAGTTGGTGGCTTGAACCACCAGGGAAAGAAAAGACCCGGTGCTGTGCTTCTGAAAGAGTGTTGTCAAGTTGAGGCTGACTCAAGCGACCCCACGTACATCAGAACAAAACTGTGCGGTGGTGCGTCAGCCTCTATTTGTTGAGACATCTCAGCAGTGTTCCATCAATTCCAAGAGCCTTGTTTATTGCCACTTCCTTCAGTGCAGCTTTGAGGTCTTCCCTCAATACCATTGGTTCTTGATCACATGCCACCTCCTGAAATGGATGAACATCGACCAATTCTTTTTGGTACGGTGACTCTGTGTATTCCTTCCATCTTCTTTTGATGTTTCCTGCATCATTCAATATTTTGCCCTTAGAATCTTTCAGTGTTGCAACTCGAGGCTTACATTTTTTCCCTCATTTCTTTCAGCTTGAGAAATGCCAAGCGTGTTCTTCCTTTTTGGTTTTCTGACTCCAGGTCTTTGCACGTTTCATTATAGTAATTGGCTTTGTCTTCTTGAGCTGCTCTTTGAAATCATCTGTTTAGCTCTTTTATCTTGTCATTTCTTCCATTGGCTTTAGCTACTCTCTGCTCAAAGGCAAGTTTCAGAGTCTCTTCTGTCATCCATTTTGGTCTTCTCTTCTTTTGTTGTCTTTTTAGTGACCTCTTGCTTTCTTCATGGATGATGCTCTTGATATCATCCCACAATTCTGGTTTTCGGTCATTGCTGTTCAATGCATCAAAAAGAATAAATTTGATGCATTGAACACAACATAATATAGAAAATAATAATAGAAATAGTGAACACACATGTAGATCTTGTTGTTGTTGTTAGGTACCGTTGCGTCGGCTCTGACTCAGCAACCCCGTGTACAACAGAACAAAACCCTGCCAGGTCCTGCGCCACCCTCACAGTTCTTGGAGCCCGTCGTTGCAGCCACTGTGTTGATCCATCTCACTGAGGGTCTTCCCCTTTTTGGCTGAGCCTCCACTTTTCTACAGTCTTTCTCCAGAGACTGGTCCTTCCTGATAACATGTCCAAAGTATGTGAGACGATGTCTGGCTATTCACTTCCATGGAGCATTCCAGCTACACTTCTTCCAGGAGAGATTTGTTCATTCTTCTGGCAGTCCGTGGTACATTTAATACTCGTTGCAACACAAGTCAAATGCATCGACTCTTCTTCAGTCTTCCTTATTCATTGACCAGCTTTCACATACATATGAGGAGACTGAAAATACCATGGCTTGTCTGTGAAGAGAGTCAATGTTTTTGACTTTGCAGGCTGGGCCATCTCTGTCATGAACATTAAACTCTGCCGTCATAGCCCACACAAAATGAATGCATGTGGCCATGTGCCAATAAAACTTTATTGATGGGCACTGAAATGTGAATTTCAAATAGCTTTCATATATCACAAAACTGTCTCTTGTGAATTTGAAAATATAAAAACCATAGAAAGTATTACATATAGGAAAACCCTAAAAAAGTGTCAAAACTTGTTGGCCATACAGAAGATTTGGCCCACGGGCCAGATTTGCCAACCCCTGTTCCCAGCACTTTGCAATGGACTAATTTGGTCCTTGGGTCGACTTCACGAGGCAGGGATGGCTCAATGCTGGAGTTCTCACCTTCCGTGGGGGAGACCCAGGTTCGATTTCTGGCCATTGCCCTGCATGTGGGACTACTTCCTGTCTATGCTGAACAAGCTTCAGGAGAGTTCCAGGCTGAGACAGACAAGGAAGGAAGGAGGGCCTGGCTATCTATTCCTGAAACTGAAAACCCTATGCATCCCAGCGGTGCGATCCACACAGATGATGGCGTGGTGCAGGAACGGGCAGCATTTCGTTCCCTTTGGCGTGATCCGCATGTGACATATGGGGAAACCGAGGCACAGGCAGGTGACGGAGCTCACCCGGCATCCAGAGCCGGGCTTTGAATCCAGGTGGCCGGCGCCCACATGCTCTCAACTTCAGGCCTGGCCCTGGGTTGGGGTGGGTCCTTGCTTCCCGCCTGGAGTGTCTCTGGGGGTCTGAGTATGGCGAGCTAAGTGGTCGTGGCATCCCCCCAGGCCCCGGCGAGAGCGGGAAGAGCACCTTCATCAAGCAGATGCGCATCATCCACGGGGCGGGCTACTCCGAGGAGGAGCGGCGGGCCTTCCGGCCCCTGGTCTACCAGAACATCTTCGTGTGCATGCAGGCCATGATCGAGGCCATGGAGCGGCTGCAGATCCCTTTCTGCAGGCCCGAGAGCAAGGTGAGTCCCAGGGGCCAAATCTCCCCTCAGCCCCCAGGGCAGGGCCACCCCCTCAGCCCCTAGGGCAGGACCACATCTCCCCCTCAGCCCCCAGGTGGCCTAGTCTCCCCCTCAGCCCCTAGGGCAGGGCCATCTCCCCCTCAGCCCCTAGGGCAGGACCACATCTCCCCTTCAGCCCCCAGGTGGCCTAGTCTCCCCCTCAGACCCCAGGGCAGGGCCACGTCTCTAGTAGGGCCGTGTCTCCTCCAGCTGCTGGTCCTCACATGGTATTTTCTGTCTGTGTCTGTCTGTCCTCTTTTATAAAAACATTGATTCAGGAACCCCCTCCCCATAGTCCAGTGAGACGTTATGTTAACCTAACTGACACCATCTTCAAAGACCCCATTTCCAACAAAGTCACCTTCCTAGGTGCCAGGGGCTGGGACTGGTACATGTGTACATGTTATATCCAATATATTTAATGATATGCTTAATCCCAGTTACGCATTATCATCAAACATAAATGACAAGGAGTTCACAAAACTGTCCATCACTTGTTTTTTTGTTTTATTTGGTTAATTGATTATTGGCTGTTGCTGTTGCTAGCTGTCCTCCATTGGATCCTGGCTCCTGGTGCCCCCAGGTGACGGGGCTGAACTGCTCCATAGGGTTTCCCAGCCTGTGGTTTTGGAAACAGACAGCCAGGCCTTTCTTCCAAGGGGCCTCCGGGTGGGGTCCAACCACCAGCTTGGCGAGTTGTCTGGAGCTTAAGCATTTATGCCACCTAGGGAGCGCTGGTAGCATAGTGGTAAAAGCACTTGACTGCTAACCAGAAGGCTGGCGGTTCAAACCCACCAGCCACTCCTCGGAAGGAAGGTTGGGCAATCCTACTTCCGTAGTGATACTGCCTCGGAAACCCAAGGAGGGGTCGCTATGAGTCGGGGCCGACTCGACGGCACATAACAACAACAGGGACTTATTATTTATTTTTTAACATACTTATTTTTTATGGTGGTTACCAATATATAGGTTACCAAACGTTTCCAAACATTTACCATTTCAACAGTCTTCACATGTCATGGTGAACATAGGTTTTAGGGACAGAGTTCACCCCGTAGCAGGAGGGGAGAGGGGGCTGGTGGAGACACTTGGAATGGCAGCTCTGACCAGCCCCCCCGCCCCCCCAGCACCATGCCAGTCTGGTCATGAAGCAGGACCCCTACAAAGTGGCCACGTTTGAGAAGCGCCTCTCACTGGCCATGCAGTGGCTGTGGAGGGACCCCGGCATCCGCGCCTGCTACGATCGGCGGCACGAGTTCCACCTGCTCGACTCGGCCATGTAGTGAGTCAGGGGCTGCGGGGGCCGCGGGGCGCTGGGCACAGCCACGGGGAGTTGCAGCCAGCCCATCCCCAGGGGGCTGGAAGCTGCGGGGGTGCGCCCGGCTGGGGGACTCCCCACGGCTGGGGGAGAGCTGTTGGGTGCAGAGCAACTGCGGGGTGGTCTGCTCCAGTGTGACAGCATCCCTGGGGGACCCCAATCCTGGGGGGTACCATTCCTGGGTGAAGGTGCTCCTAGGGGTCACCATTTTTGGGATGACCCCGCTCCGGGGGCAACCCTGTTCTGGGGAGCCCTCTTCCTGGGGCGATGCGGCTCCTGGAGTGTCGCTTTTCTTGGGGTGACACCAGGCCGTGTGGGGTGCTCCGCTGCTTGGGGAGACTGCTTCTGGTTTATTCCTATTCTCAGGGCCACGCTGCCCTGGGGGTGTGGCTCTGCTGGGCTGACGCTACTCCATGGTGACATGCTGTAGGCAGCCTGCTGTTCCCGGGGCCGTGCTACCCCAGGGGTGCTCCTGGTCACCTGCAGACGTCCCAGCCCCACCCAGAGGGTCTCCTCCCCCAGCACGGTCCTGTTTGGGCCATGAGTGGTGGGCTGAGAAGCAAGGGGAGACCACGAGTCTCCTTCCTCTGCAGCTACCTGTCCCACCTGGAGCGCATCGCCGAGGAAGGCTACATCCCCACCGCGCAGGATGTGCTCCGCAGCCGCATGCCCACCACCGGCATCAACGAGTACTGCTTCTCCGTGCAGAAGACCAACCTGCGGTGAGCACTCAGCCAGGCACATTTGTAGAAGGGGCAAGGGAGCCGGGGTTTTGAGGGATGAATAGGAGTTCTCTAATCTCAGCCCTCCAAGGATCAGGCAGGCTATAGGAGGCAAAGCTGGACATAGATGCCTCCATTCCCAAGGTTAGGACTGGGTGAAAAGGAGAAACAAGGCCCGGGGCAGTTCCAGGAGGAAGGGCATTGAAGGATGAGCAAGGGTTCCCAGCCCTGACACTCACAAGGTTCGGGATGGGTGTTCTCTCCTGTGTCTCTAGCAATGTGCTCAAGGTCACAGTGGGAGCTGGTGGATGTGGGTGGGTGGGTGGAAAGATGGAGGAATAAGTGGAAGGACATATGGATGTATGTGTGGGTGGGCGGACATATGGATGTATTATGGGTAGGTGGATGTATGGCTATATGCATGGGTGGGCGGACGTATGGATGTATGTTCTCTGGGGCCACGGGTAGGTGAGTGGATGGATGAGTTGGTTAGTGGTGGTTAGATGGATGGGTGGATGAATGGGTGGATGGATGAATGGATGGATAGGTGGGTATGTGGGTAAATGGGTAAATAGGTAGGTGGTTGGATGGATGGGTCAATGGTTGGGTGGGTAGGTGGGTAGATGAATAAGTTGGTCGGGGGGTAGATGGATGGATGGATGAATGGATGGATGGACAGGTGGGTGGGTGGATGAGTGGGTGGGTGGGTGAGTGGATAGATGGGTGGGTGGATGGATGGATGGCTGGATGGCTGATGGGTGGATGGATGGATGGGTGGATGGGTGGGTGAGTGGATAGATGGGTGGGGAGTGAGTGGATGGGTGGGGGGTGGATGAGTGGATGAACGGATGGGTGAGTGGGTGAGTGGATAGGTGGGTGAGTGGATGAGTGGATGGGTGGGTGAGTGGATAGATGGGTGGGGAGTGAGTGGATGGGTGGGGGGTGGATGAGTGGATGAACGGATGGGTGAGTGGGTGAGTGGATAGGTGGGTGAGTGGATGAGTGGATGGGTGGGTGGGTGGGTGAGTGGATAGATGGGTGGGGAGTGAGTGGATGGGTGGGGGGTGGATGAGTGGATGAACGGATGGGTGAGTGGATAAGCAGATGGGTGGGTGGATAATAGGTAGATGATGAGAGAAGCGCACAGAGAAGGCTAGTCTGAGCGGTGATTTGCAGGTGGGGGAGAGTTGAGTATGTTTTGGGGCCAAAGACAGAGGCTACAGAGGTAGAATGACACCTGAGAGGAAACTGGGCCACAGAGGGGAGGTGACTGGCCCAAAGTCCCTCAACTGGCAGGTAGCTGACCTCTGCTTTGCAACCCACGTCTGTCCACCCCTGAGCCCCCTGGCCCCCATTTGGATATAGGGTTTGAGGGTATCAGAAGACAAGTGAGAGGGGTTGGTCTTGGGAACCAGGAGGCTTTGGTCCAGACGCAGCCCAGCCACTGCGTCCCCGGCCTCGCTTTCCCTTCCTGTAATCATTTACAAGTCCCTTCTTGCTTGGAGGTTTCGGGCCCCCTCCCGAGCCCCGGTTCTGGCATTTCCTGTTGAGCCGCCTGAGTAACGGTCGCATCCCCGGGGGAAATGACGCAGCCTGTTATCAGTGACCCACATTTCTTAAGAAGCGAGAACAGGAAGGCGGGAGGCGCAGGCTTTTGTTGTGGCGTGTAGGGGCGGAGGCTGGGCCCTGCCTGAGGCCACGGAGACAGCAGAGGGTGCACGCTTTCAGAAGGGCCCTCGCGGCTGCGGGGTAAACTGAGCTCCGGAGAGGGTGGGCGTGTCCTCACCCCCAACCAGAACAGCGCTGGCTGACTGCTGCCCTCTGCTGGGCAGCGGGGAGAAGGCAGGCAGTTCCGTTTGGTGGGGGCTTGGGCAGTCTCTTCCTTGCCTGTAATATGGGGGTAGGCCATGTCTGGCACACGGGGGTGCCAGGCGGTGATCCACAAGAGGAGAGCCACGTGTTTTTGTTGTTGGAGCACCCGGGCCTGACTGGGGTCCGGGGATCCTGGTTCCCGTAGGATCGTGGACGTCGGGGGCCAGAAGTCAGAGCGCAAGAAGTGGATTCACTGCTTTGAAAACGTGGTCGCACTCATCTACCTGGCCTCGCTGAGCGAGTACGACCAGTGCCTGGAGGAGAACAACCAGGAGGTGAGGGGCCGCCCGCGGCCTGCGGCCCTCGGAGCGGGAAGCCCTGCCATGCGCAGGGGTCCTGCTCCCGCCGGCCCCGCCCTGGCTGTGCCTGATGGGAAACCAGCCTGCGATTAGACAGGCTGTCCCAAGACCTGGACCTACAGCATTTACAGACGAGAACCCTGACACTCGGGCGTGTGCACACGTGCACACACACTCAAGCAGACACACACACACCATACATCCTCGACACAGACACACAGATACGTGCGTGCACAACCAGACACCACCCCAACCACACACACACACACGCTCAACCAGAGACACAACCACACGAGACACACACACAACCAGACACACACACAACCACACACCCACACAACCAGACATCCTGGACACAGACACAGACACGTGCATGCATACACATGCAACCACACACATGCACACACACACCCCACACATCCTCGACACAGCTGCACAGACATGTGCTGCACAACCAGACACCACCCCAACTACACATACACACACACATATACACACACTCAACCAGACACATATGTACACTCAGCCAGAGACACAACCACACACACACATAACCACACATTCAACCACACATCCTTGACACACAGACATGTGCATGTACACACATGTGACAGACACAAACATACCCAAACACACACACTCAAACACACACACACACACTCAACCAGACACAACTGACACAGACACATGCATGTGCATGCACACACACTCAGGCACACACACTCTCAAATACATGCACACTGCACACACTCAACCATTCACACACACACTCAACAAGCCCTCACAGCCTCACAGCCCTGCATGGCCCTGTAGGTCCCAGCTCAGCCCCACAATGCGGGGGGACTGGCCGCTTTCTGCAGGCATCATGTTTCCCGGATTCAGAAAGGCTGCAACTCGCGCTTTTTAAGTGTGAACTTTCCTCCCAATTAACGCTCGCACACGCAGGTCAGAAATGTGATTATCTAAAAGATGTGGACTCTTGGGTAAAGATGCACACAGTCTGAGGCTAGCAGGTTCCCATGTGACCATGTCAGCTTTCAGACTGAATGAGGTCAAATGGATTCTGGGTCATTCTGCCACAGCTCTTCCTCGAATCCAGCCACACGACCGAGATCACATCTCACTTATACGTCATGGAGATGCACACGGCCGGAAGATTCTGGCCAAAGCTAGACACACGCAGCACCCCCAACTATGCAGACACAGGCATTCACACACGCTCAGACCTGCCCAGATGTTCACACACCTGGGAACGGGAGCAGATACTCGAGACAGAGCTGGGCCCAGAGACACATTCACACACAGCACACTCAGGAAAGACACTCCGAGCCCCAACCACAGTGATCACCGACCACCCATGTTCCGCAAAGCAGCCGCTCGGGCACAGGCTGAGGGTGGTCACCAAGCCACACCAGGCAGCTGGCCACACAGAACGTGGGCACGCCCTTTCATACCCAGCTGGGAGGAGGTAAGCCCGGTCCCCACGTGGGTGAGGGTCTCCTGTGAAGACTGAGCTGGCAGTGGGAGCGCTAACGGCCCTCCTGTGCCTCCGACCCAGAACCGCATGAAGGAGAGCCTGGCCCTGTTTGGCACCATCCTGGAACTGCCCTGGTTCAAGAGCACATCCGTCATCCTCTTCCTCAACAAAACCGACATCCTGGAGGAGAAGATCCCCACCTCCCACCTGGCCACCTACTTCCCCAGTTTCCAGGGTGAGTGGTTGCAGGGCTTTCGACAAGCATCAGCTTCCAAGAGCAGCTCCCAAGAGAAAGGCTGGTCTGGGTCCTACCCTAGCCTGGAGTCACAGGAGTTTCAAACAGGACTTAGGATCAGATAGACTTGAGTTCTAGGTCTAGCTCCTTCCACTGCCCAACCTCCCTGGGCCTCAGTTTTCCTACCTGTAAAATGAGGATAAAATAGCAGAAGTCTTAGGTCATCCAATTTTGAATAAAATGGAGAATCATCATATATATATATTTTAAACAGGAGCTCTGGTGGTGCAGTGCCTAAGGCACTTGACTGCTAACCAGAAGGCTGGCAGTTCAAACCCACCAGCCACTCCTCGGAAGGAAGATTGGACAATCTACTTCCGTAGTGATACCGCCTTGGAAACCCAAGGAGGGGTCGCTATGAGTCAGGTCCAACTTCACAGCACATAACAACAACATATTTCAAAAAACACCTCACTGCCATTGAGTGGATTCTGACTCATAGTGGACCCCATTGGGTTTCCAAGGCTGTAAATCTTTATGGAAGCAGACTGCCTCATCTTCCTTCCACAGAGCTGCTGGTAGGTTTGAACCACTGACCTTTAGGTTAACAACCAATTCCTTAACCACTACACCCCCCAGGGCTCCACATATACATACATAAATACATACATATATATGTGTGTGTTGAGTGTGGCAGTGAGTCACTTCTGACTCATACTGTTGTTCTGTTGTTGTTGTTAGGTGCCGTCGAGTCGGCTCCAACTCATAGCGACACTATGTACAACAAATGACACGCTGCCCAGCTGTGAGCCATCCTCACAGTCCTTGCTGTGCCTAGGTCCACCGCCAGCCACTGTGTCGTCCGTCTTGCCGAGGTCTTCCCCTCCCTCTCTGACCCTCCGCTTTCCCCAGCACGATATTTTTCTCCAGAGATCGGCCCCTCCTGATAACATGACCAAAGGGGGCGAGATGGAGGCTGGCCATTCTCGCCTCTAAGGAGCATTCCGGCTGCACTTCTTCCAGGAAAGATTTGTGCGTTTTTCTGGCAGTCCATAGTGTAGTCAATATTCTTCACCAACACTGTAATTCAAAGGCATCAACTCCTCTTCGGGCTTCCTTATTCATTGTCCAGTGTTCATATGCATATGAGGCTTGGGTTAGGTGCACCTTACTCCTCAAAGTAACCTCTTTGCTTTTTTAACACTTCAGAGAGGTCTTCAGCGCAGACTTGTCCAATGCAATACAGGGTCTGATTTCTTGACTGCTGCTTCCACGAGTGTCGATTATGGAGCCAAGTAAAATGAAATCCTTAACAACTTGAATCTTTTCTCCATTTATCATGATGCTACTTATTGGACCAGTTGTGAGGATTTTCGTTTTATTTATGTTGAAGTGTAATCCATACTGCAGCCTGTAGTCTTTGATCTTCATCAGTAAGTGCTTCAAGTCATCTTCGCTTTCAGCAAGCAAGGTTTTGTCATTTGTACAGCACAGGTTGTTAATGAGTCTTCCTCCAATCCTGATGCCACGTACTTTTTCATACAGCCCAGCTTCTCGGATCATTTGCTCAGCACACAGGTTTAATAAATGTGGGGAAAAGACACAACCCTGACGCACTCTTTTCCTGATTTTAAACCAGGCAGTGTTCCCTTGTTCTGTTCCATCACCACTTTCCACAGATGTAGTCGATATGACTCCTGTGTATTCCATCCAGTGAGGTCCACATGTGTAGTCACTCTTTATGTTGTTGAAAAAAGGCATTTCCAATGAACAGGTCGTTGGCCTCACAAAATTCTACCATGTGACCCCCAGCATCACCTGTACCACCAAAACCATGTCTTTCAATTACTCATCCTTCTGTTTTGTTGCCAACTTTCACATTCCAATCACCAGCAATTATCAGTGCATCTTGATTGCACGTTTGGTCAGATTCAGACTGCAGAAGT
>NW_006921878.1:1921337-1939912 GCF_000298275.1 Orycteropus afer afer
CTATCACTGGCAGCGTTGTACTTCAGGACAGATCTTGAAACATTCTTTGTGACAATGAATGCCACACCATTCCTCTTCAACTTGTCATGCCCAGCACAGTAGATCACATGGTTGTCTGATTCACAATGGCCAAAACCAGTCCATTTCAGCTCAGTAATGCCTAGGATATTGATCTTTATACATTCCATTTCATTTTTGACAACTTCAAAATTCCTACATTCATACTTCGTACATTCCATGTTCCGATAATTAATGGCTGTTTGAAGCTGCTTGTTCTCATTTTGAGTCATCAGCAAATAGAGGTCCCGAAAGCTTTACTCCACCCATGTCATTACAGCCGGCTCCACTTTGAGGAGGCAGCTCTTTCCCAGTCGTATTTTGAGTGCCGTCTGACTGGAGGGGCTCATCCTCAGGCACTGTATCAGACAGTCTTCTGCTGCTACTCAGAAGGTTTTCAGTGGCCAGGTCCTTCTTCTTCGTCTCTGAGTCCAGAAGCCCCACTGAACCTGTCCACCCCGGGTGACCCTGCCGGCATTTGCAATCTGTTCGGTACAGCTTCCAACATCACAGCAATATACAGCCACCACAGCACAGCACACTGACAAACGGATGGCGACCCGTAAGGGTTAGTCTAGGAAACCCTATGCCGCGGTCGACTCTTTCACCTGGGGTCACTATGAGTCCAACAACAAGAGTAAGTCACAGTGCCACCGAGTCAGAGGCTCTGAAGTCCTTAATTCACCCGAACTTTCAACACATCAGTAATGAGTGTGCCACCTGCCTAACCAGGGAGCCACTTAAGCTGCGTTTGGAGAACTGCCCTCCCCTTCTCTTGGCCTCAGTTTCCTTTCTGCGTAGCCTGTCTCTTCAGCTCCAGGCTCCCAGCCTCCCAGTGCCAAAGTCCCAAAGCAGAATCCCATTGGGCCATGTCAGCCACGTGACTCTCCTGACTAGTTGATGCTCCCATTGACTTGCTTCAGCATGGGACCAGCTATAACTAAGAGGCTGCATCAACCCACAGGAACTCGAAACTCGGAGTGATTATTCTCACTCTTTTACCCCGATACTGTGGTTATTGGAAAGCGGGGTCCCTCATCAACCCTTCTCAGAGCCCCCCACATGCCACACGTCCTGATCTCCCGTCATCCTTTTCTCCAGGCCCCAAACAGGATGCTGAGGCAGCCAAGAGGTTCATCCTAGACATGTATACGGGCATGTACTCGGGCTGTGACGAGGATGCCAAGGGCAGCAAGAAGACCCCGCGCTCCCGCCGCCTCTTCAGCCACTACACGTGCGCCACGGACACGCAGAACATCAAAAAGGTCTTCAAGGACGTGCGGGACTCCGTGCTCGCCCGCTACCTGGACGAGATAAACCTGCTGTAACCCAGGACCCGTCCCTCCAGGGCTCAGACCCGCCCTATCGACAGGGGCGCAGGGCAGACCAAGCGGCGCATGCGCACAAGGCCACGTGCTACGTAGGCTCCCAAAGCCCCTTGTCGTTCTAGGCCCAGGTGGCAGGCAGGCCAGGCGCGAGCAAGTGGGAGGGGGTGGGCGACTGATGGGCACACCTCTCTGTTTCTCACCAGGACGGTTCACCCTTCCTTGACTCAGTTTCCCTGCTTGGAAAGGGAGTAAAACAGCCATTTGTGATGCCAGAGGGGAAAAAATGTTTAAAAAGCAGGGGCTGGAGTCTCTGAGTGGGTGTGACTCTCAGAGGAGGCCCAGTCCCGGGATGTCCCCTCCTGTGCAGGGGGTCTGGGGCCCCTGCAAGGGACGCACCTCCGGGAGCGGGGTGTGGGGGATGGGGTGGGCGCGGTCCTTTAGGCCCAGAGACGTGGGCTCTGGCGCCACCTCGTGGACAGTAGGCGGCAGCGCAGGGCCTTCACCTTCCCAGGGATCAGGAGACCGCCAGAAAGTGCTGTCCTTTTCCCAGACCACCTCCCTCCTTGTTTTACAGATGAGGAAAATGAAGGCCCACAGGCACTCCCTCCCTTCTAGGTCGGGGCAGGAACAGACTGAATCTCCCACCTTTCTGTATTTATTTCCTCACCTGCGGGGCCCCTTGAGGCATTAAAAAAAAAAAAAATGACACTCTGGAAAGCTGTGATTTCTTAGGAACTCGGTCGCCAGCATCCTATCTGTGTCTCTCGCGTTGCTTCTTCAGATCGTCTGCCCCGGGTCCAGAGGTTCTGGTGGTTGAGGGGGTAGGGATAGCAACATAGGGAAGGAGGGGAAGTTCTACTATCCAGCCACCTGTGCTGAGCCGCTCCCTTTGAGGCAGGAGGTGGAGGCTCAGCTCCTCTCTCTGGGTGAGGAGACGGTAGTTGCCACTTCCCCAAAAATTCCCGTAGCAGCCACTGCCCAGCTTGGACGAGGACGAGGACAACGAGGAGGGGTCCACTTTGTCCTAGACTCTGGATCATCCCTCCCACTACCCTCAGGGCTGCCCCTTGACCTACAAGCTGCATCACCCCCATTTTACAGACGAGGAAACTGAGGCACAGAGAGGGTGGATAATTTGACTGAAGTTACACACTTGGGTGTACAGAGCCAAGATTCCATTCATTCATCCAGCACATTTGGTGAAAATACACACTTTTTATGTTTACAAAAAAAATAGATGGTCAGAAAAATTAAGAAGATGGTACAAATACTTCCCACCGAGGCCACGGCCAGAGTCGCGTTAGTAACATCTCATACTCGTGTGGTCCTTTTGTTACCACTCAGAAACCAATATCGGTATATTATTACTAACCAAACACCATACTTTAGTTTCAACTATCCACACCCATGGAAGCCGCAGTCAAGAAATCAAACGACGTATTGCATTGGGCCAATCTGCTGCAAAAGTCCTTTTTAAAGTGTTCCAAAGCAAAGATGTCATTCTGAGGGTTGAGGTGCGCCTGGCCCAAGCCATGGTCTTTTCAATCGCCTCATGTGCATGTGAAAGCCGGACAGTAGAGAAAGGAAGACGGAAAGAACTGACATATTCGAACCGCGGTGTTGGTGAGGAATACGGAATATACCACGAACTGCCAGAGGAACGGACAAGCCTGTCCTGGAAGAAGTGCAGCCAGGGTGTTCTTCAGAAGCGAGGGTGGAGAAACTGCAGTTCACGTAGTTTGGATGGGTGTTTTGCTTTGTTTCATTTTCCTCCCCCATTGAAGACCCTGGTTCCTGATAATATCAATGTATCTGCTACTTTTCTCAAACCCATAATACATATGATAGTTTCGGGATTGCCACACCCAAACCACCCCCAGCGGCGAACTCACTAAACAACGTGCAGTTTTCTGTGCCATTCGTTTTCTCTTTTGGACTCAGCACTGTGTTTGACAGCACTGTGGGCTGGTTCTTTTTTTCTCCAGTGTGGTTATGCCGTTCATTTGAAATACTGTCTAGTTCATTTGTTTTCTAGCTGTATTTCATTCTGAAGTGTTTTTTTCTCCACCTTATCCATTTAATTTTATATTTTTTGACCTAGGAAACATTAACAAAGTCTTTTTTCCAGGAAAAACTGCTGCTGCTGTTGAGTCCATTCCAACTGATGGAGAGGCCACGTGCACAGAGTTCCATAGGCCTTTCAAGGTCGCAGTCTTCATGGAAGCAGGTCACCAGGCCTTTCTTCCATGGAGTCTCTGGGTGGGTTTGAACTGTCAGCCTTCTGGCAAGGAGTCGAACTCTGAACTGTTTGTGCTGTCCAGGGCCTCATTTTAAAACTTGTTGTTGTTGTTGTTGTTATGTGCCGTCGAGTCGGCCCCGACTCATAGCGACCCCTCCTTGGGTTTCCGAGGCAGTATCACTACGGAAGTAGGATTGCCCAACCTTCCTTCCGAGGAGTGGCTGGTGGGTTTGAACCGCCAGCCGTCTGGTTAGCAGGCAAGTGTCTTAGCCACTATGCTACCAGAGCTCCCTCATTTTAAAACTACACACACAAAAAAAAAAAACCAAAAAAAAAAAAACCTCACTGCCATCAAGTGGATTCCGACTCATAGCGACCCCCTCTGGGTTTCTGAGGCAGTAAATATTTACAGAAATAGATTGCCCCAGTCCTGTTTCCATGGAGTGGCTGGTGGGTTTGAACCACCAACCTTCTGGTTAGCAGTCAGATGCCTTAGGCCCTGTGCCACCAGCGCTCCAACACTACACAAAAACTCTATTATTCACTCAAAGTATTCCCTCCCATTTTCAATTTCAATCCTACTTACCAATTCATTAGTTCCTGATTTATCTTCGTTGTTTCTTTTGCAAAAATAAGTAGTTGTTGTTGTTGTTGTTTGCCGTATGTGTATATATTACTTCCCTTTCTTTATTATACAAACAGTAGCATATTACATATACTTTTGCACTTAAAACAAAAACAACCTAACCTAGGTCCTGGAAACGACTCCATTCTGTTGATAGGGCCATCCTCCTCCTCCTTTGTTACAGCTGCGTAGTACTGCCCTGTGCGCTCAGCCGAGTTCATTCAGCCACTTTCCTGGGTACAGCTGTCAAAATGGAGTGGAGGAGGCCTCTGACTCTTCTTAGTTCACAAGAGGGAAAGAAGGCCAAGGTCAAAAGGCCAGAGCCAATTCCTCTGAGATAGAGGTCAGACACACCTCCACCCTCAAACCTTTTTAGCAATTCTGACACCAGCCGTCCCTCCCACAGCACTGCCTACTTCTCTGCTGGGTGTGATAATTCATTGCAATGGCCACATGGAACTCACAGATGATACTCACGATGATGGGATTTATTATGGCAGTAACAGGCTACAATTCAGGTTCAGGAATGATTGGGATACAGTTCTTTGACCAGGACAGCCTCTTCCCAGCTGTGCCTACAGGTGCACCTCTTGCTGGCCCTCAGCCCATGGCCTCTTGGCCCCACAGCCTGCAGCCTCTGCCCTGCTTGGGCAAGTGTTACAAAGCTCTTTGTTGTTGTTGTGTCGTTACGTGCCGTCGAGTCGGACCCGACTCATAGCGACCCCTCCTCCTTGGGTTTCTAAGGCAGTATCACTTTGGAAGTAGATTGCCCCATCTTCCTTCTGAGGAGTGGCTGGTGGGTTTGAACTGCCAGCCTTCTGACAAAGTTCTTTAGCTCTGCAAAGTAGCATCCAGAAGCCCCCTCCACCACCAGCAAGCCTCAGCCCAGAGGCACTCAGCTTCCTCCCTCTGTGGCTGGGAAGCCCACTGTGTCATCTCGTCTGCCACGGTCCCCTGCCGGTGTCCTGGTTCTGCTACCACGGCTTCTCACCATCTCGCGCCATCTCCTGTGTTATGGCTTTCTGCCTCCCCGATCGAAGGGGCTCCCAGAGCAAGGACCCTGTGCCCACAGGAAGCACTCCACTTCTTCATCTTGGTGGTCGTCAGATCCCTTATTTCTGCCTCTGAGAGGGCCCATCTGAAGCCTAGCAGGATGGCAAAACCGACTAATCCCCACATTAAGGTTCCATTCACTTTATTTGCATGGTCCCACCCCCACAAGCATGCCATGTACCTTGTTTACGTCATTAGCAAGCTACCCTATTCCACTGGTGGGCCACAACCCCTCATATTTGCAGTCTTACCCAGTCATAGACAATGGCTAAAAGGGCCATACCAAGGAATTCACTGCACCGTAATATTCTTTGCCAACATCTTAATTCAAATGCATCAATTCTTCTTCAGTCTTCCTTATACCACATGTACATACACAGTCCACATCCTACAACCCAGCAACCTCACATGCTGGAGAATTTGTATCCAGGAGACAGGAGCATAAACATTTACTCCATTATAATTTTTGCAGAAGGAAAAAACACTATCCCCCAAATGCTCATCAACAGAAGAATTAATTTTTTTAAGTTATAGTACATTCCACATTCCTAATGTGGAATATTAGACAGCAGTGAAAAAGAATAAACTACAACTACTGTAGACATGTTCTGCAGAATCTCAAAAACATAATTTTGAGAGAAAGAAGATCTCTCACACACACAACACAGACAGCATGATTCCATTTCTGAAATGCATAAAAACAAGGGGACTGAGGGGACATTCTAGATGAGAATGATCTATACCTTGGCAGGAACTGGGGTGACAAGGATGCCAGCATTTGTCCACAGTCATAGAATAGTCCACTAACAACCTGTACATTTCACTATATGTAAATTGGACCTCCAAAAAGGAAACAGAAACAAATATTATACATCAAGGATTTCATTTTACTTGGAGCCACAATCAAGGCTCATGGAAGCAGCAGTCAAGAAACCAAATGGCCTATTGCACTGAGCATATCTGCTACAAAAGACCTCTTCAAAGTGTTGAACTCAGGTATAGCAAGGATCGTGAGACTGGCACAAGAGCGAGCAGTGCATTGTTCTGCTGTGCATAGGGTCACTATGAGTCGGAGACGGCTCCACGGCACCTAACAACAACAACAAAGTGCTGCAGAGCAAAGATGTCACTTTGAGGTAAGGTGTGCCTGCCCCAAGCCATGGTATTTTCAGTCACCTCATATGCATGTGAGAGCTGGACAATGTTTTTCATTCGATTCTTGAGGAATTAATGCATTCCAGTTATGGGGAGGGGAAGAATACTGAAGAGACCATGAATCAATCTGTCTTAGGAGAATGTAGCCAGAATGCTTCTGGCGACATGTATCCCTTTCATGGAACACCTGTGTCCCCATGAGACCCCTGTGCACCCCTAGGGATACCTGTGCTCCTCCATGGGACATAAATGCCCACCCTTCGGGGGGGTGCAGTTGGTCTGGCCAAGGGGGTTCTGTGGGGTGGGAGGAGAGGTCTGCGTCATAGTCACACTTACACTGCTGCTCCCTCTGTTCTATTTCCAGCCCCCAGACCCCAAAACCTGGCCCAGAAGAGCATACTGTTCCAGGCAGGCTTCTAGAAGCTGGGGTCCTGCAGGAGACCTGGAGGGCGTAGCTCAGGGTGGGTGGGGATGGGTGGGGACCGTTTCCCCCCTGCGTGACTCTGACAGTTACCCCTGCCCCTCGATGGCTTTCAAGGACCGGAAGTGGACAGCTGGACCAGGACTGGGTCTGCAGCAGGGGCTGGTCACAGCACCCTCCCTGGGCCCCGTTGAGCCGACCGTTGGGTTTCTCCTCCTAGTCCCTTGGCCTCACCACCACCCTGGGGGTACCTTGAGCAAAACAGGAAATTTCAAACAACAGGAAACAAGCCGGGCAAGGCGGCGGCCCCACCCTGCGGGGCCCAGCCGCCAGGGCCTCAGTCTGCCCCGGGGGCCGTTATGAACGTCACAGGGTCCCCGGCGGTGGCCCCTGAGTCTTGCCAGTGGCTGGCAGCCGAGGGGCACAGCCAGCTCATCGTGCTGCACTACAACCACTCGGGGCGCCTGGCGTGGCGCGGGGGGCCCGAGGCCAGTGGCCTGGGGGCCCTGCGGGCCCTCTTCGTGGCTGTGAGCTGCCTGGTGGTGCTGGAGAACCTGCTGGTGTTGGCAGCCATCGCCACCCGCATGAGATCCCGCCGCTGGGTGTTCTACTGCCTCGTCAACATCACGCTGAGCGACCTGCTCACAGGTGTGGCCTACCTGGCCAACGTCCTGCTCTCGGGGGCCCACACCTTCCACCTGGCGCCCACCGAGTGGTTCCTGAGGGAGGGCCTGCTCTTCATGGCCCTGGCGGCGTCCACCTTCAGCCTCCTGTTCACTGCCATCGAGCGCTTCGCCACCATGGTGCACCTGGTGGCCGAGAGCCGCGTCACCAAGACGGTGCGCGTCTACGGCTTCATGGGCCTGTGCTGGCTGCTGGCCGCGCTGCTAGGACTGCTGCCGCTGCTCGGCTGGAACTGCGTGTGCCACTTCGAGCGCTGCTCCAGCCTCCTGCCGCTCTACGCCAAGGAGTACATCCTGTTCTGCGTGGTCGTCTTCGCCGCCATCCTCGCCACCATCACGGTGCTTTATGGCGCCATCTTCAGGGTGGTGCGGCTCAGCCAGCGCCGGGCGCCGCGGTCGCACCGGCTGCTGCAGACGGTGCTCATGATCCTGGCGGCCTTCCTGGTGTGCTGGGGGCCGCTCTTCGGCCTGCTGCTCTCCGACGTCTTCGGCTCCAACGTGTGGGCCCAGGAGTACCTGCGGGGCATGGACTGGATCCTCACGCTGGCCGTGCTCAACTCCGCCATCAACCCGGTCATCTACTCGTTCCGCAGCCGCGAGGTGTGCCGGGCGGTGCTAAGCTTCCTGTGCTGCGGCTGTCTGCGGCTGGGCGTGCGCGGCCCCGGGGACTGCCTGGCCCGCGCCGCCGAGGCGCACTCCGGGGCCTCCACCACCGACAGCTCGCTGAGGCCCAGGGACAGCTTCCGGGGCTCCAGGTCGCTCAGCTTCCGCATGCGGGAGCCCCTGTCCAGCATCTCCAGCGTCAGGAGCGCCTGAGGCCAAGGTTGGGGTGACGGGACAGGTGCCAGGCGTGCGTCCAGCCGTGTCCTCCACTGGCCGGAGAGGGTGGCCGGGGGGGCCTGCGGGGTTCAGGAGGGGCGCGTGAGAGAAGGGTTCAGCTGAGGCTGTGGGGTCCTCCCCGAGGCCTCCTGTGATGCCAAGCAGGTTTCCAGAAGTTTCCAGACGTTTCCATGGAGAACGGGGAGACAGCCCAATTGGAGCAGAGAGAGGTCCAAGGGGGCAGTGAGTTTGCCTGCATGTGGACTCCTGTGTTACTCTGGGGAGTCCTGGGCCCAGGCTGCGAGGGCCAGGCTGTGGGTTTGATGCCCTGACAACAACGACATTCAGTGATGGTTTGACATGTCACTGCCTCCCTCTTGTTCATGTGTGCCGGCCAAGGGGCGGTGTGCGGGCTGGAGGGCCAAGTGCAAGTGGGTGCAGCTCCCGCCAGAGAGTGAGGGAGTGCTGTGTGCTTGGGGGTGTGGTTGTGAGGACAAGGGATGGGGTTGAGGGCGTGTGTGTCTGTGTGTGGATGGATCCCTGTGTGTGGGTGTGGGTGTGCGTGGTGGGGTGGGTGGGTGGGTGTGGGAAAGGGGGGAAACAGAAAGGGAGGGAGACAGCATCCCATGGCTATGTATGTGAGTGTGCCTGTGTGTGCGGTGTTTGTGACTGTGTATGTGTGAGAACTAGTATATCGTGGTGTGCTTGTGTGTGTGCCTTGAGTGCAACATAGATACCATATGATAGTCATATGCCTGTGTGTATGCAGACACCTCTGTGTGGGTCAGTTTTCTTGTCTGAGAGTGTGTGTGCACATGTGTGTGTATACAGTGTGCACTTTTGCATGCATTGTGTGCAGATGTGTATGTGCACATGTGTGCACTCTTGCACACACCCATATGCACATGCATGTGTGCACTCACGTGTGTATTGTGTGCATGTGTGCAGTGTGTGTGATTGAATGTGTGCATGTCTTTGTGTGTGTACATGTGTCTGTTCATGTACTGCATGTGTTCACCTGCATGTGCATGTGTGTGGTGTGAATGCTTGCACATGTGTACATGTGTGGCTATACGTGTACTGTGTGTACATGTTTGCATGTGTGTGCACACGTGTGCTGCCAAACACTCTCACCAGAAGTGTATAACCAACCAGTGTGTCTGGCTGTTGCGAGACTTCCCACGCCCGCCCCTTCTCGCTCACTTCCCCTTTCCCTGTCCCTGCCAGGATCCCAGTCTGGGCCCCCCCCACTCCTCCCCGACTCCCCAGGACCCTTACCTTGTCTGGCTGGTTTTTCATAAGCTAAACTGAACTGCCGCCACAGTCTCTGGCCTCTGTGTCTTTCGGGGACTTGGTCTGGGGACCGGCAGAGGGGCACTCGGTCCTCCTGGCCTGGGGGCATCCGCCCAGTCCTCTAGCTTTTGCTTTGGAACTAGTCACCTGGCCCTTCCCCATTATGGGCTCTGGCAGGACTCGCAGCCTGAGGTACACTCCCAGAGCCGATCGCCATGCAGGGCCTCCTGGGGGACATGTTGTCCGTCTGCTCTGTCCAGTATGGAGCCCTCAGTCTGGGAGGTGGCCTGTGCGACCCAGGAACTCTTACCTTGATTTAATGTTAATTAATTGACATTGTCATTCTTCCGTGCCCTTGAGAAGATTCTGACTCCTAGTGACCCCACGGGACAGAGTACTACCACCCACAGGATTTCCAAGGCTGTCGTCTTTATGGGAACAGACTGCCAGGTCCTTTCCCTGTGGGGCTGCTGGGTGGGTTTGAACCGCAAACCTATCAGTTGGCAGCTGAGTGCTTATCCCTTGTCCCACCATGGCTCCTTCAACACCCCCACAGGACTCCCATATTGGGCAGTGCAGGTGGCAGCCCTGAAAACACGGACAATTTTATTTCTTTGGTAGAAAGTTCTTTCTTTTCCTCCACCCAGGACTAAGCTAGTCCTTGAAAGTCCCCACCTCCCACCTGCCTCCTCTCTTTCTCCAGTTGCTAGAACTTTCTACAACCTTCCCCTCCCGAAAGCTCCCAAGACAGAGGCCGGTCCAGGCCCTGGCCCCGCCTGCAGCTGGTGGAGCTTCAAATAGAACTTAGGATCAGTCAGGCCTGAGCTCCCGCCCCATCTCCTTCCGTGGCCCAACGTCGCTGGGCCTGTTTTCCTATCTAAATGTGTGGAATACCTGGGTGATGCTTGATGACCTGCCGGAAGGTTGGCAGTTCAAACCCTCCCAGATGTCCCTCAGAAGACAGGCCTGGTGGTCTGCTTCCCAAAGGCATGGACACACGGGGTCACCTCAAGTCGGAACTGCTTGATGGCAACCACCTACAGCCACAAAATAGGGATAAGATAGCAGGGTTCCTCACACACTGTCCCATTTAAAGTGAGGAGCTATAAAAAGTATGTCATGTAGACCTTAAATATTTTATTTCATGTTTGATGGCCAACCTTTGAAGGAGCTCTGGTGGCCCAGTGGATAAGGCATTTGGCAGCTAATCAGAAGGTCAGAGGTTCAAACCCACCAGCTGCTCCACGGAAGAAAGACAAGGCAGTCTTCTTTAAGTCCATAAAGATTTACAGCCTTGGAAACTCAATGGGGTCCTTATGAGGTGGAATTGACTTGATGGCAGTGGGAAGTGTGGGAGGCCAGCCTTTGAGGTTGGGACTGTGTTGTCAAGTGGAGGGGGAGTGCTCAGGGCACAGGGGTGAGGATCCAGCTCTGTCTGCCCCTTGGGCACGTGTGGGCCGGTCTCTGAGCCTGAGCCTGTTTTTGCCTCTACAACACGGGAAGTATTGAGTCTTTACTGTGCTGTCCAGCATAGTGGCCGCTAGTCACATGGGAGGAGACTGTGTGGAGCACAGCTAAGTGCTTGGCTACTAGCCAAAGGCTGGCGGTTCAAACCCACCCAGGGGCACTTTGGAAGAAAGGCCTGGTGATCTGCTTCCGAAAGGTCCCAGCTGAAGACCCTGGGGCGCACAGTCCTCCTCTGACATGCGTGCCCTGAGTCGGGGCTGACTGGGCACAGCTGGGTTGGTTCCCTTTGCTGTGGTCGCCTGCAGCAATTTCCAGGAAAATAAAATGAAATGGAAACTTCAGTTGTTCAGCTGCACTGGCCGCCTTGCAAGGGCTCAGTAGCTGCCGTTTGGGCCCATGCAAGTCTAGAACATTCCCGTCGTGGCGGAGGGGTCTAGTGCACAGGGGAAGAGACTGCTCAGGCACTTACGTGAAGCACAGGACGGGCCAGGACGGTCCTTATGAGTTCGGGCTTCCCGCTCTGAATGTGTTGCTTGGGGACCACAGCAGGCAGGGTGGGGGTCTAGGTGGGATTTGGGATGAGGGGCATCTGGGCTACCCTGAGGCTCTCCGACTGTGTGAGCCGGCCCCATCCCCTCCTCTGCCCTGGGGGGCCTCCCACTCTCTGCTGGATCGACCTGAACTGTCTGCTGCTTCCTCCTGTCTCATAGCCTTTGCACATCCCTTTGTCAGCCCCACTAGGGTGGCATGCTCCAGGTCTCAGTTGAAGCATCACCTCCTCCAGGAAGCCTCCCCTGCTTTCCCCTTCCTAGGTCTCATCGGAGCTCCTGTGCCTTTGCACCCCCATCATGGCTCCGCCTCTGCTGGGCCTGCACCTTCTCTCATTCTTCACTTGACTGTTGCCTGCCCATCCTCCGGGTCTCAGCTGAAGCATCACCTCCTCCAGGAAGGTTTCACAGATTTCTCCTCCCTGGGCCTCCTCTGGGCTCCCCCAGCCACTTGGGTGCCCTCATTATGGTTCTGACCTCCCCCTGGTTGGGCATCCATCTCCTCCTCTGGACTCTGAGCTCTGGGAGGTGGAGACTGTGGCTTTGCTTGGCCATCTCTGTGTCCTTGGCACCCAGGCCAGCACACAGTAGGTGCCCAGCGACCAGAGCTCTGGGAGAACTGGCCCCAGCAGCATGCCCTTGGCCGAGCCTTGGAAACCTCTTTTCCCTCCTCCTCCTCCACCCATCCTCTTCCCTGTTGGTGGTGGTGGCAGTGGCAGGACTGTCCTCAAGGTTCCTGACCCTCACCAGTTGGATATCTAGGAGTTAACGACAGCCCCATGCTGGCGTCTGCAGCAGCTACTCACTGCTCCTTAGTTCCGCTGTGAACCATGGGTGTTCTGGTTCCCTGATGCCGCTCTGACAGGAATATACCACAAATGGGATGGCCATTCTTACAATTTGGAGGCCTTAAGTCCAAGTTCAAAGTGCCAGGCTCTAGGGGCTGGGTGAAAGCCCCCCAACCTTGGGGTCCAGCTCCACCTCCTATTCCCAGCCATTGGAGCTTGAGGCGTTTCTTCACTCAGACAGCTGCTGGCTGCTGAGGCTGACAAGCCCCAAGGTTGACAAGGAAAAAGGCACAGTCCCAATGTTACCAAACCACACGGCAGGCCATTAACTTAAGTCCATTGTAAGTTCCAAGGTCGGCAGAGCATAGCAGGCTGCTGAGCAATGACATGGCTACATGCAGGGTCCAAGTGTGCCATAGGCTAGAGACCATTCCCAAGGCTTCTCCTTATCTACAGGAAGCAGACCACATCCCAAAGGCAGCTACTCAGCTGCTTCCAGTAGATCCCACCATGGAGTTGATTGCCAGTCTCATCATGGGGAATACTACATCCAGATGCCCAGCCACTCAACCAGGCCCAGCCAAGTTGACACACAATATAACCACCACAATGGGCTCTTCTTTCTTTCTTCTTATTCTTCTTCATTTTTTAATTTTATTGTGCTTTGGGTGCAAATTTACAGAGCAAATTTGTTTTACATTCAACAGTTCCTGCACTTTTGATTTCACTGCCAATTACCGTCTATGACTGTAACACACTCCCCTCCCCTCTCCTCCCTGTGCCCTTCTTAACTATGCCCTCCTGTCTGTCCAGCTTACCCTCCATGTGATTGCTGCCCCGTGGGTGCCTCGTGGCTGATGGTTCTCAGGGGTGCATCTCCCTACAACCCTGAAGAGCAGGTGGGTGCATCGCCCAGGGGTAGGTGTTCTGCACGTATGTCTTTCTATTGTTGGGCTGAGAGCCAATCCATGGAAGTGAGTCCATTTCCAGGCCCAAAGGATAACCCGGGGCCATAGTCTCAGGCGTTCCACCAGTCTCCATCCAACCAGTAATTCTCATCATTTTTGTGTTTTTGAATTTTGATGTACATTTTTCTCCCCACCTCATCCAGGATCTCCAGTTTTGATCCCTTTCTGAGCAGTTGGGGCTTCAGTTTCCTTCTCTGTAAAATGGGAGTGTCCACAGCCCCTGCCCTCCTGGGTCGCTGTGAGGATTTGGCAGGCTCAGGGGTAGAGACCCTGGCACTTAGCCAGTGGTCATGAACTGGTGTGTGTGTGTGACCCACCCACTGCCATCGAGTCGGACCCGACTCATAGCGACCCCTCCTTGGGTTTCCGAGGCGGTATCACCACGGAAGTAGATTGCCCAACCTTCCTTCCAAGGAGTGGAAGGTGGGTTTGAACAACCAGCCTTCTGGTTAGCAGTCAAATACCTTCGGCACTATGCCACCAGAGCTCCCGTGTGTGTGTGTATGTGTGTGTGTATGTGTGTGTGTGAAGGAATAATACCAACAAACCCTTATACATCACTTGGTGCCTGGCATTGCCCTAAGCACTTTTGTACTAACTCATGTCATCCTCACAAAACCCCGCTAAGGTCTGTTATAGGTTGCACCTTGACCCCTAAAAAGATACGTGGAAGGTCCTGACTCCCAGGACCCATGAACGTGACCTTGTTTGGAAATAGGGTCTTTGCAGATGGTACCAGTGAAGTTCACACGAGGTCACGCTGAGTTGGGTGGGTCCCGAGCCCATGTAAGTGTTGCATTCTTAGAAAGGAGACTCAGGGTAAAACAGAAGGAGGACAGCCATGTGAAGATCCACGTGCCAGCCAAGGAGGCAGGGGCCACCCGAGGCTGCGCAAGGCGAGAAAGGAGCCTGCCCTTGGGCCTTCAGGGGCACCGCCCTGCCGACACCCTGCATTCTGAATTCTGGTCTCCAGATGCTGAGGCAGTAAGTTTCTGCTCTTTACAGTCCCCCGGGTTGTGGTGCTTTGCTGGCAGCTGTAGGAAGCTAATACAGGTGGCGGTTGTCGGTGTCGTCCAGTTGACTCTGCCTCGTAGTAACGGCTTGTGTAACAGGGTGCAAGGCTGCACGGTCCGGCCCAGCCTCCCAGCTGTCGCCGTGTGTGAGTGCGTTGCTGCAGGTCCTGGGGCAGTTCATCTCCATGGGGGTCTTCCTCCTCCTCACTGACCATCAGCTTTACCAAGCATGTCCTTCTCCAGGGCCTGGGCCCTCCTGATACTATGTCCAAAGTACAAGAGATGAAGGAGCATTGGAAGCGAGGAATACAGGTAGGTGCTGCCATGGAGCCTGTTGGAAAGATGGAGCAACTGAGGCACAGAGAGGTAGTCAGGTGACCAGCCTTATTGGGGGGGTGTCTCGAGGCCTTTTCAGAAGCAGTCATACTAGAGCTTGGGCTGTCAACTCACCAAGGGCCTGAGCTTCTGTCCTCTGCACCCTCTAGCCTCAGCACAAGCCATCCGTACAAGAGGTGGAGTGGTGGATGGCCATTAAGTCTGCTGACCCGGACACTGACTTCCTAGGGTTGCCAGGGGTCTTGAGGCTAGAAGTCTGAATTCAAGGTGCTGACTCTAAGGGAAGGTTTTCTCTCTCTGTTGGTTCTGGAGGAAGGTCCTTGTCTCTTTCAAGCGTCTGCTCCTGGGCGACCTTCACATAGCTTCGTGTCTCTCCTCCCCCATCTATGGTTGCTAGCTTGTGTTTAATCTCTTTTATATCTCAAAAGACATTGACTCAAGACACACCCTACGCTAACCATGTCTCATTAACATAACAAAGACAACCCATTCCCAAATTGGGATTATAACCACAGGTAAAAATCAAACCAAACTCACTGCCATCAGTGGATTCCGACTCATTGCGACCCCCACTGGGTTTCCAAGGCTGCAAATCTTTAAGAAAGCAGACTGCCACGTCTTTCTTCCACAGAGTGACTGATGGGTTTGAACCACAGACCTTTTTGGTTAAAAGTCAAATGCCTTAACCACTACACCACTCGAGCTCCTTAACCATAGGCATAGATGTTAGGGGTTACAACACATATATTTGGGGGACACAATTCAATCCATCACGCCAGGTTTAGCAAATACAAACACAGAATGCCCAACTCAATTTGAAGTTCAAATGAACAAAAAACCAAAACCCACTGCCACTGAGTCAATTCCAACTCATCGTGACTCTGTCAAAACTCACTCACTGCCGTCCAGTCAATTCTGACTCATAGCAAACCCTTCCTGGGGTTTCTGAGGCAGTATCTCTATGGAAGTAGATTGCCCAGTCTTCCTCCCAAAGTGTGGCTGGTGGATTTGAACTGCCAGCCTTCTACTTAGCAGTCAAATGCCTTAGGCACTACACTGCCAGAGTGACTATAGGACAGAGTAAAACTGCCCCCAAAGGTTTCCAAGGCTTTTAAATCTTTACAGAAGCAGACTGCCTCATGTCTCTCCCATGGAGTGAGTAGTGGGTTCAAACCACCGACCTTTTGGTTAGCAGCCAAATGTTTTAACCGTTGCACCACCAAGTATTGTGGTTAGGTATCTGTTATGGTTACCTAGTGCCACTCTGAGGAGCTCTGGTAGCATTGTGCCTAAGGCACTTGACTGCTGGGGGTTCAAACCCACCAGCCACTCCTCGGAAGAAAGGTTGGGCAATCTACTTCTGTAGTGATACTGCCTCGGTAACCCAAGGAGGGGTTGCTATGAGTCAGGTCCGACTCAATGGCACATCACAACAACAACAGTGCCACTCTGACAAGAAATATACCACAAATGGGATGGCCTTAAGAAACAGGAGTTTATTCTTACAATTGGAGGCTTTAAGTCCAAGTTCAAAGTGCCAGGCTCTAGGGGCTGAGTGAAAGCCCCTCAACCTTGGGGTCCAGCTCCACCTCCTGCTCCCAGCCCACTGGAGCTAGAGGCATTTCTTCACTCAACAGCTACGGACTGCTGAGGCTGAGAAGGCCAAGGTTGACAAGTAAAAAGGCACAGTCCTGATGTTACCAAACCACACAGCAGGCCATTAACTTAAGTCCATTGTAAGTCCCAAGGTCAGCAGAGCATAGCAGGCTGCTGAGCAACGACACGGCTACATGCAGGGTCCAAGCATGCCATAGGCTAGAGACCTAAAGCTACTTGTTATATACAGGGAGCAGACCCCATCCCAAAGACTTCTTGTGGTAGATCCCACCACGGAGTTGATTGCCAGTCTCCTCATGGGGAATAACTACCACCAGCTGCCCAGCCACTCAACCAGGCCCAGCCAGGTTGACACACAAACTGAACTACCACAGTTCCCTTGAGTCGGTTCTGACTTACAGCGACCCCAAGTACAACAGACTTAACGTTCCCTGGTCCTGCCCCATCCTCATAGTCCTTGCTGTGCTTGAGGCCACTGTCACAGCCACGGGGTCAGTCCATCCCCTTTTTCATTGACCCTCTACTTTACCAAGCATGGTATCTTTCTACAGGGTTTAGTCCCTTCTGGTAACATGACCAAAGGACGAGAGATGAAGTCTAGTCATTCTCACTTCTAAGGAACATTCCATCTGTTCTTCTTCCAAGGCAGATTTGTTCGTTCTTCTAGCAGTCCACAGTACAGTCAATACTCTTGCCAACACCACAATTCACATGCATTAATTCTTCTTTTTTCTTCCTTACTCTGTGTCTAGCTCTCACATGCTACTGAAAACACCATGGCTTGGGTCAGGTGCACCTTAGTCTTCAAAGTGACATCTTTGCTCTCTAACACTTCCAAGAGGTCCTTTGAGGCAGATTTTCCCAGTGCAATAAGTCGTTTGATTTCTTGACTGCTGCTTCCCTGAGCATTGATTGGGCATCCACCAGAACTCTTTTCAAAAGAACAA
Organism: Orycteropus afer afer; assembly: GCF_000298275.1. NCBI lineage: Eukaryota > Metazoa > Chordata > Mammalia > Tubulidentata > Orycteropodidae > Orycteropus > Orycteropus afer. Next base: position 1,938,695 of record NW_006921878.1, read on the forward strand.
ATAATTATTTAGTGTAAGTATGTTCCAAATGCAAAGCCAACAAACACAAACCCATTGTCATCAAGTTGATGCCTACTCATAGCCACCCTATAGGACAAAGTACAACTGTCCCATAGAGTTTCCAAGACTGTAATCTTTATGGAAGCAGACTGCCACATCTTTCCCCCTCAGAGTAACTGGTGGGTTCCCACCACCAACCTTTTGGTCAGCAGCCAAGTGCCTAACTACTGCACCACCACAGCTCCTTAGTTCCAAATATAAATAAATATAAATATAAATAAGGAGGAGTCAGCCACAGGGATCCAGGTGAGGCGAGGGAACCCAGGCCACACCCCAAAGAGGCAAGGCAGGAAAGCAGGAGAAAGGAGAGAAAAAGGCCAGGGAGCCTGGGACAGAGCAAGGAGGCAGCAGTAGGGATCCAGCTAAGGGGAGGCTGGAGAGGTTTCCAACAGCTAAGGGAGACGAACTTGTCTGTCAGTCTGTCCTACTGTGGTAACGTGTCACTGTGAGTTTCAAACCCAGTGGGGTGCACATGGTGCACAGGTATCAGCCCAGCTTGCAGACTGAGATAGACTAGGAAGAAGGAGGAGGCCATCCACTTCTCAAAGAATTGGCCAGGAAAAACCTTATGAATGGCAGAGAAACACTGTCTGATATATTACTGCACAATTTTATGAATAGACCAGAAACATTGTCCAATACAGAGGAGGAGGATGAGTCACTTAGGTTAGAAGGCTCTCAGAATCCGACTGGGAAAGAGCTGCTTCATCAAAGTAGAACCAGCCTTACTCATTTGGATAAGGTAAAGTTTTCAAGACCTCCATTTGCTGACGTGGCATGACTCAAATTGAGGAGAAACAGCTGCAAACATCCATTAATAATTGGAACGTGGAATGTACGAAGTATGAATCTAGGAAAATTGGAAGTTGTCAAAAAGGAAATGGAACACATAAAGATCAATATCCTAGTCATTAGTGAGCTGAAATGGACTGGTTTTGGCCATTTTGAATCAGACAACCATATGATCTACTGTGCTGGGAATGACAGTTTGAAGAGGAATGGCATGGCATTCATCATCACAAAGGATGTTTCAAGATCTGTCCTGAAATACAATGCTGTCAGTGACAGGATAATATCCATACGCCTACAAGGAAGACCAGTTAATATAACTATTATTCAAATTTATGCACCAACCACCAAAGCTAAAGATGAGTAAAT
>NW_006921878.1:1941907-1971263 GCF_000298275.1 Orycteropus afer afer
GCAGCAGCATGATAAATTGAGAAAAGATTGAGGGTGTCAAAGAATTCACATTGCTTGGTTCTACAATCGATGCCAATGGAAGCAGCAGTCAGTACATTAGACAACGTATAGCACTGGGCAAATTGGCTGCAAAGGAACTCTTTCAAGTACTGAGGAGCAAGGATGTCTCCTTGAGGACTAAGGTGTGTCTGAGCAAGCCATGATATTTTCAATCGTCCCATATGCATGTGAGAGCTGGACAATAAATAAGGAGGACCAAAGAAGAGTTGATGCTTTTGAGCTGTGGTTTTGGTGAAGAATACTGAAAATATCATGGACTTCTATAAGAACTAACAGATCTGTCCTGGAAGAAGTGCAGCTGGAATGCTCCTTGGAAGCAAGAATGGCCAGACTTCATCTCAGCTACTTTGGTCATGTTGTCAGAAGGCACTATTCCCTGAAGAAGGATGTCATGCTTGGTAAGGTGGAGGGTCGAGGAAAGAGGGGAAGGCTTTCAACGAGATGGATTGACATGGTGGCTGTGACTATGGCCTCCAGTATAGCAAGGATCATGGAGCTGGCGCAGGATTGGGTGGTATTTCGTTCTGTTGTGCATAGGGTTGCTATGAGTTGGAGATGAGTCAAGGGCTCCTAACAACAACATAAATAAGGAGCTCTGGTGGTGTAGTGGTTAAGCTGCTTGGCTGCTAACCAACAGGTCAGTGGTTCAAACCCACTGACTTTTCTGGGTGGGAGAAAGACGTGGCAATCTACTCCTGTAAAGATCTCAGCCCAGGAAACGTTATAGGGCAGTTCTACCCTGTTACATGGGGGTGCTATGAGTCAGAATAACCAGACAGCAATGGGCTTTTTTTTTTTTTTTTTCATTTGGGTGAAAGTTTACAGAGCAAATTCACTTTCCATACAGCAGTTCACACACACGTTGTCTCATGACACTGACTACAATTTATCTCAATGCAACAGCTCCCTTCCCACTTCCTCTGGATAGTTACCTCTTCCCTCTGTCCATCCCTCTATGCAGTCCTGCCCGTGAACTGTCTTCCTATGCATAAACAGCCCTTCTTTCTCCCATGATTTTTCTCTCCAAGGAGTGTTATCTCCCTCAGGTACATGTTCAGCTCCTATACCTGTCTTTTGTTTGGCTGGAAGCCACAGTTCCAGAACAGTGTGGGTTCAGTTCCAGACCTGAAGGGCAGCTAGGGACCACAGTCTCAGTGGTTCTACCAGGCTCTATCAGACTAGCAAACCTGGTCCCCCTTTTTTCCCCAAATGATTTTGAGTTTCATTCCACATTGTTCTCCCTCTCTATCCAGGATCTCCTACATAGATCTCCCTCTGAGTGGTTGACAGTGGTAGCCAGGCACATCTGGTTCTTCTGGTCTCATAGTCATATAGGTGTGTACTGGTCTTGAGGACTAATTGTTTCCATGAATCTTTGATTTTCTTCATTCTTCTTTGCTCTAGATGAGGAGAGACCCATCGTTGCATCTAGATGGCTGCTTGCAAGCTTTTAAGATCCCAGTCACTACTTGCCAAAGTAGGAGGTGGAAATGTTTTGTGTAGTATATTATGCAGATTGAGCTTGATGTCTCCTAATGCGTTCTTGTTGTTGAAATATAAATATATTACCAATTTCAGCACTACCTTCAAGCGCTATACTTCAAGTCCCATAAAGAATCCCCAAAGAGACATTGCTTTGGTCTCTGGGCTAATTTCAGACTACAAGTCCCATAATCCACCGCTTAGGAAATGTCTATCATTTCTTTCTTCTTTTTTCATTCATTCAAACATTGTATAGACTACCCACAGCATGCCAGGCCTCATACTAGGGATATATCAATGCGCAAAATGGACAAAAGTTTTGCCTTCATGTAGTTTATAATCTACATTCGTTAGGAGTTCTAGGTGATTGCCTCCGAAACGTCTGGAAAACTACAACTCCCATGAGGCATTGTGTCTGTTTGCTGGGACTACAATTCCCAGGAGACCTTGCGCGCCAAACCGGCCCTCCGTTTTTTCCTCTTCAACTTCCTTTTAGGTCGCAAGGTCAACTTCTAGCCCCGCCTCTCGCCCCCCTTCATAAAGACAGGCTTTTAAGAAAATTCGACAGCACGTGATTCCTTGAAGTCTTTCTTTTCCAACTAGGAGTTTAGTAAAACCTTAGTAGCGTTAGCCAAATAGTCCACAGTTTTCAGCGAGGTTGGGGAGGGATAACAGAGTAGGCCTATAACCCTCAGGTAACTCCTTGCACGCCGGAAGATCTACCGCTCCCAGGAGGCAGCGCGGCAGGCAGGGCGGTCCGTAGCTCTGCCTGCAGGACCCCGGAGTGGGCGAGGACTGCCCGGAGCGGCGCCCACAAGACTCCGGCTGCTACTCATGCCGAGTTGAGTCCGCGGGAGCCGCTGTCGCCGACTCGTCCCCGTTGCCGCCGCCCCGCGCGGCCCCGCCGCCGGCCAGGATGCTGGAGGAAGCGGGCGAGGTGCTGGAGAACATGCTGAAGGCGTCGTGCCTGCCTCTTGGCTTCATCGTCTTCTTGCCCGCCGTGCTGCTGCTCGTTGCGCCGCCGCTGCCCGCTGCCGACGCCGCGCACGAGTTCACCGTCTACCGCATGCAGCAGTACGACCTGCAGGGCCAGCCTTACGGTGCGTGCACTCCGCGCCCCTGGCTTCCCTCCTCCGGCCCCGGGCGCCGCCGGCCCAGGCGCCGGTCGCTCGGCCTGTCCAGGTGAAATCTCCCCGCAGCACTCACCTGGGCGGCCAGATCTTTACTTGGCCCCTGGCGAGGCAGAGCCGGGCTCCCCAGGACCCCCCTCTTGGGTCCTCCTCTCTGGTTGTCTAACTTCCACGTGGCCCCGGCCTCGCCGCCTAGTTCCTCTGACATACCCGTGGCCCCGACCCGCCCATGGCCCACACCCTCGGGCCATGCTCCCCCTTCTGGACCCTTCATTTCCTCTCTGGTCCCCAGCGGGGCCCAGACCGAGCTGCTTTGCCGTAGTGTCTCTTTCCCAAGGCTCCTGCTCTGATCTCCAGCCCCAGGAGCTCTCCCACGGGCCACCCCCTATGGCCCTGCCTCCAAACGGGAACTTTGGCCTTCTTCATTTGAAGTTGAGCCACCTTGCTTGGTTTCTGGGCGAGGTTCCACCTCGCCCCCACTCTCCACGGCCCCTGGGGGCTCTCCCATGCTCATTCTTCACTCTTCCCAAGCCTACCCCCCACAGCAAGGCTTCTTCTCTGCCAAGGCTCCAAGCTCACGGTGCTCCCAGCTCCCGGGCCACGCTCCCCAGAGTCACCCTTTGCCTCGCCTCCCGTAGGGTTTCCCGGGCTGTAACCTTCAGTGAAGCAGCCTGCCTTATCTCCTCCACTAGGGGCTGCTGGGTTTCAACCACTGATCTTTACATAGCCGTTGAGTGCTTAACCACTGCACCACCAGGGCTCCTCCCCCAGTGCCCAGATCATTCTACATTCCCTTGTTTTCTGACTGTAAACGGGTTCAGGACCCCCAGCGAGGTCCAAGTGTTGCTGAACCTTCTAGCACCCCAGAAGCAGCTAGTTTTACTCCCCGCCTCACCCCTGCAAGTCAAAGCCTGACCTCCCCATGAAGGGGCCCCTTCCCCAAGTTCTCCTGGACCCCTTGTTTTTGAGCCCAGCTTCTCCTGGACTCATCCTTTTGTTAGGACATCTCAAGGCCAGCCTGGGGACCCCTCGGCCCTCAGCCTCTGCCAGGCCCTTGGGGACCCCCAGTCCCTGGAGACTGGTCCCAACCTTCCCTTAGCTTGCCCCTCCTCAAAGCCACTTTGTTTCCATTTACAGCCCTGGGGCTTAACTAGGTGGCTCTGCCTCTCAGGGGACCCTTGTTGCTATCTGGGGGCATTTGTGGTTGTCACAACTTGTGGGGGTGCTGCTGGTGTTAGAGGGTGCAGGGTTGCTGCTCAGCCACCTGCAATGGACAGGATACCCCTGACCCAGAGAACGATGCGGTCTCTGGGTCAGCAGTGCCGTGTGGAGAAAGCCTGGCTGTAAGTCTAGGGTCCCAGGCCCTGGAGGGGTGAGGTGGAAAGCCTGGACCCTTGGCCTCTGTGAGCACATTTGTAGGTGCCAGTTGACATTTTTCTGGGACGAAGCGTCTTTACCAGTGTCATCCGGTAGAATTTCTCCCACAAGGGCCATGTTTTTTGTCCTCGCTGTCTGGTACAAGAGCCCCCAGCCCCACACAGCTCCTGAGCACTTGAAACATGCCGAGTCCTGCCACGGAACCAGATGTTTCACGTTGTTCTTTGTAGCGTTAAAAAGCCACGGGTGGCTAGCCAGCTGCTGTTGCGTGGACCCTGACTCATGGCGCCGCGTGTATTAGAGCACAGCTATGCTCCGGAGGCTGTGAGGGTGTCAGTGGCTAACTTTTCAGAAGCAGATGCCAGGCCTTTCTTCTGGGCACTTCTGAGTGGACTTGAACCACTAAACTTTCATTCAGTAGTCAGTACGCAGACCAACTGTACCACCCAAACCAGACCCAACCCCCTGCTGACTCACAGCGCCCCTAGAGGACAGAGTGGAACTGCCCCACGGGGTTTCCAAGGCTGTCAGTCTTTACAGAAGCAAAGCCCAAACCAAACCCACTGGCGTGGAGTCTATTCTTATTTTTACTCACAGCGCCCCTAGAGGACAGAGTGGAACTGCCCCACGGGGTTTCCAAGGCTGTCAGTCTTTACAGAAGCTAGCTGCCACATCTTTCTCCTGTAGAGTAGTTAGTAGGTTCCAGCTGCCGGCCTTTTCATCAGCAGCCACATCCACCAACCACTGTGCCACCAGGGCTCCTCTGCCAGCATAGCATTTGCATATTATGAAGTTAAACCAAAAGCCAAACCAAACCCACTGCTGTCGAGTTGATTCCGACTTGCAGCAACACTAGAGGACAAGAGTAGAACTGCCCCATAGGGTTTCCAAGGCTGTTTGTTGATCTTTATGAAAACAGACTGCCTCATCTTTCTCCCAAAGAGCAGCTGGTGGGTTCAAACCACTGACCTTTTGGTTCGCAGCTGAATGCCTTACCCACGGTGCCACCAGAGACTCCTGCATAGACAGAGGCTAGACGTGTCCAGAGCAAGCGAGTGGGCCGTGTTCTGTTGTGATCCTAGGGTTGTCATTGGCTGTTTTTTCAGAAGTAGACCTCCAGGCCTTCCAGGCTGCTTCTGGCTGAACTCAAACCTCTGACCTTTCAGTCAGCAGCCAAGGGTGGTCACTGTCCCCACCCCCGGGCCCCTCCAGTGTGGTTGGGGTCACCACGTTGCACAGTGCACGGGTACTGCTCTTGTGGGTTTCTCAAAGGGATCCCTGCGCTGAACGGCCCCGATTCCAGGCCCCACTCCCACCCCTCCCCTCCGCTCCTCACACACAGCCTTGCCCAGAGCCTCTTGCCCAACCCCTTCACTTCTCAGCCCTTGGGCCAGTGGATAGTAAGCAGCTGGCTGCCGCCGCCCCCCCATGCTCCCCTGGCTGATGTGCTGTCCTGCTTGTGGCTGAAGTGGGACCCTCTCTCCCTCCTCCCGGGTCTGCTCAGGAACCAGCAGGCCGTCCCGCCTTTGTCTCGGTGCACAGCCTTGCCGACCCTTCTGGAGCATTCTTTTTCTTTCCACAATCTCCCTGTTGTTTGCCACATTGCCTGCCCTGTGTCACAGGCCCTCATTCCCTCACTTACCTGTTTTCTTGCTTCCTTTCCATGAAAACCATTGATGTCAAGTCACCTCCTAGCGCCCCTGCGTCACAGTGTAGCACTTCTGCAGGGGGTTCCCTTGGCTGTAACCTGGACAGAATCAGATATCCAGGTCTCTCTCCTGCAGGGCCACTGGGTGGGTTCAAACCTGTCAGTCAGCAGCCAGTCCTTAACCACTGCCCCACTGAATATCCCCCTTCCTGCCTGCCCCTCTACTCTTCATCTCCCCAATGAGAAACCCACAAGCCGCCTGTCCCGCGGTGGGGACGTTTCCCCTGTGCCTGGTGTTCACCTGGCTCGATAATCTGGAGAGACCCTGGGCAGCGGGAGTGAGTGATGGAGCCCGAGTGGGCGTCTCAGCTGTGGTGCTTGCCTTTCAGGCTCCGTGTGCACAGCGCCTAGAAGTGTGGTGCGCGCGGGGCGGCAGCCCTGTCTGCAGGACCAGGGCTGGAGGGTGGGGCAGATTGTTATCACCGTGGGAGAAGCAGCCGGATTGTGGTGTAAGGCCCGCAGTGGCACAAGCGGTTTGCAGTCAGCTGCTGACAGGTTGGTGGTTCGAACCCACCCAGCAGCGGTGCGGAAGAAAGGCCTGGCAGTCTGCTTCCACAGAGATATTATTAGCTGCCGTGGAGTTGGTCGTGTTTAGTAGTGACCCCGTGTGTGTAGGATAAACGTGTTCTAAAGAGTGTTCAAGGCTATGAGCTTCCGGAAGCAAGTCGCCAGGCCTGTCTCTGGAGCCATCTCTAGGTGGGTTCAAAGCGCCAGCCTGAGTAGTTGCACCCAGGGACCGTAAAGATGACAGCCAGGACAACCCTGTGGAGCACAGTGCCCTTCGGTAGCACACGGGGGCGCCGTGAGTTGGCATCAGAATCGCGGTGTGTTGGGGGGGAGGCATCTCATAAACGAGTTTGTGAGTGAGGCGGGGGGGCGGGGCCTGGCAGCAGCCCTGAGCACAGCCGCGCCCCTCCGCCCCACCCCGCCCAGAACCGCCTCTGTGAGCTGCTGCTTGAGGCCACCGGGCCGCGTCTTCAGAACCCGCTCCCCCTGTGCTTGCAGGCGTTGGCTTTGCTCTTTCCCAACTTCCTTTCAGCAGCTGTTGAGACACTCAAGGCTGGGCCGGGCGAAGTTTCCAGCTCAGACTGGTGAGCCCAGTGCTCTCTATGCTCAGAGGTGAGCTGGTTCTGAGGGTGATGGGCCAGGTTCAAGGCTGCGGGTGATCAGACACGCCTTTCCTGCCAGACGGACTCTGGCCCTCCTTCCAAGGAGCTGTTCTCCGCTGAGTCCCAGATGTTAGTTCCGTGATTGTAATGACAGCAGGTGGTGTTTGCTGGAGGGCAGTGATGGGTTAGCGGTAGAATTCCCGCCTTCCGTGCGGGGCCCCAGGTGGAGTCCTGGCCAGTGCACCCCCCGCGGCCCCCACCTCCGTCCACGGGTGCTGTGTGCCTCTGTGAGGCTGAACAGGTTTCAGTGCAGCGTCCACATTCAGGGCGACTAGAAGGAGAGGCCTGGTCGGCGACTTTGAAAACCGGCCACTGAAAACGCTGTGGACCAGTGATGCGACCTGCATCTGGTCGTGGGGGTGGTACAGGACCAGGCAGTGGCGTTTCCTTCTGTTGTGGATGGGGTCGCCGCAAGTCACGGCCAGCTGGATGGCAGCTGACAGCAGCCACAGAGGGTTTGCTGAGCGTGCGCTGAGCCGGCCGTGTGTTTACGCCCTGCCTCGTCAATAGATGAGCCTCATCCCACCCTCTGAGGCTGCTGTCAGCTGCCATCCAGCTGGCCGTGACTTGGGGCGAGGCCGCCACTCGGGGGTCCCGGCTCCAAGGACCCACACCTCACCTGGCAGGGTGGTCAGATGACAGCAGGTCACCTTGTTTGTCGATAAAGCTTTATCGGCACACGACCACGCCCCATTTGTCATGATTGCTGTGTGCTGCAGTGTCTGAGTCGAACATTGTGACAAAGGGGTGTAGTCAGTAAAGGTGAACATGTTGGCCTTCGGGCCCTTGGTAGAAGTTTGCCCAGTCTGTTCCTGTTTTAGGAACCAGAGGCTTCTTTCTGTCCAAGTGCCCAGTGCCCGTCTTTGTGGCTGCCCACCATGCCCTGCCTTGTGTGAGGTGGCCACTCTGTTTTGACCTCCCTGTCAGCCACAGGCGCAGAGGAGGAGCTGGGAGGGGCCCTGAGCCCTGGGCGAGTTCCCTCCTGCCTCTGGGCTCAGTGAGGACATGGCCAGAAGACCTTAGGTGCCAGCTTCATCCTGACGGGGCCCTGGGACCTGCAGGGAGCCCAGGACGCAGTAGCCATACCTGCCTGCCTTGCTGGCTGACGTCAGCACGTTCTTCCCCTTTCTCTGGGCTCCGCTGCTCCCTCTCACAAGCCTGGGGGGACGGTGCGCGGGGCTGAGGGCTCCTGGGCACAGGTGACATGAAGGGGGAAGGGCGTTCCTGGCACGCCTTGGCCTCCAAGGACCTCCCCAGTCTGCCCCCCTCAAAGCTCCCTGTCCAACTTGAGCTGTCGACTCTGGGGGTTCAGGGCAGATGGCCAGTCTGCTGACACTGCCCCTTGGGATGCTCCTGAGACCACCCTCCTCCCCGACCTGGGACAGGTGTCACTTCTGTGTCCCGCATGCACACCCGCGTGAGCCCATCAGAACGTGCTGTTTGGGATTGATTCACCCCCGTCCACCTACCTCTCCAGAGCTCCTAGTGAGCGGACAGCAAGCACTGCGGTTCTGGCCCCAAACCGAATCGATGTGGAGGCCTCATGAAAACTGGTGGCCCCCGTAGCGTGGACCTTAGGACCACAGGGTCGACTCTGGCAGGCCATCGAACCTGTTGCTTGGTGGCAGAGTTTGTGAGTGCTTCCTGCCTTGTCTCAGACTGGAGGCCCAGGGGCCAAGGCCCGCTGCACAGATGTTAGTATGCTTTGTGTGGTCATGGTTGGTCTGCACCGTGTTTAAGCCTTTGGATTTGCCACTGCCCGGCCCCATGCCGTCCTGTGATCGGTTGTGGATTAAACCCTTGCGCACAGGGTTCTCGTGTGCTCGACAGCAAGGCTACGGCTCCCCCTGAACCAGGTCCCCGGCCCGCCTGGAACGCCTCCTGCTAACAGGTGAACGATTTTAGAAGGTCCTGAGGCCTGTGAGGGATTCCAGGAGGGATTAGAGAGACCAGGTGGCCTCCTCAGATCTGGAGGGTGCAGCACCACATGGGAGCCACAGGGAGGATGCCCCGCAGAGGGGCGACAGACCAGAGCTGCAGGGAGACAGTGGGCAGGCAAGGCTGGAGGGGTGGGGCCGGAGAGCCAAGCAAGGGGAGGAGCTTGGGCGCTTTCCTGAGGGCACTGGGGGCTGTGGAAGGAAGGATCTTCGTGCAGCCATGGGGGGGCGGCCTGGGCGCCAGGGTTGTGATGGACAGCCACCGCCTGTTTTTGTAAATAAAGTTTTATTAACACACAGCCGTGCCCGTACAGTGCCTTATTGGCTGTGGCTGCTTTCTCTCCACAGTGGCAGAGCTGTCCTCCAGACAGACAGCTTGGCCTGCGGAGCTCACAATATGATTCTCTGGCCCCTGACCTAGAATTACGAGCAGAGTGTGGGGGAGAGGGAGAAGGGCTGTGGCTTTCCTTAGATTCCCAAGAGATCCTGTAGGTCCCCAGGGGTAAGAGCCTTGGTTTAAAGTGAGCCCTGGTGGCACAGCAGCTCAGCGATGGGCTGCTAACTGAGGGTCAGCGCTCGGACCCGTCATCAGCTCCAGGAAGAGAGGCCTGTGATGTGCTCCTGTCAAGGTGACAGCCTGGGAAACCATGGGGCCGCTGTGCTTTGTCACACGGGCTCACCGTGAGTCGGAGTTGAGTCCACGGCACCCACGGCAGCAGGGCCCTGGGCAGGGCGATGTTTCGGCCGCTGCTGATGGAGCTGAGCCATGGCCATCCGTGGTCCCTGTCACCAGCTACATTCCAGACACTGGGAAGGAAGGAGCCTGGGAGGCTCCCCAGTGCCTGGTGCAGGCTGGCAGTGGGTTCAGGGCGGCTAGGGGCTAGAGCTGAGCCCACCCCGTGTGGCCTGCCACCCGCTGAGAAACACTCCCACCCCCGTTCCCTGCAGGCACGAGAAATGCGGTGCTCAACACGGAGGCACGAACCATGGACGCGGACGTGCTGAGCCGCCGCTGCGTCATGATGCGCCTGGTGGACTTCTCCTATGAGCAGTACCAGAAGGCTCTGCGCCAGTCAGCCGGTGCCGTGCTCATCATCCTGCCACCTGCCATGTCCGCTGTGCCGCAGGACGTCATCCGCGTGAGTCGCACTCCCCCGTGACCCTCATCTCCCTGCTGCCTCCTCCCTCCTCTGCAGCCCTTTCTCTTCCCTGGATGGACCCCCCCCTCCCCGCTGCCGCCTGCTCCCCCTCCCTCTCCCCTCCTCTTTCTCTCCTGCCCCTTCCCCTGCCTGCATAGCTTCCCCTTGGCTCCACTGCAGGAGCTTTTGCGGAGTCAGCTGTGTGACCTGAGGCAGGTCATCCCCCCTCCCCTCCACTTTTGGAAAACAGAAGTGGTGCTTGTTGCCCGTGATCATATCCAGGGGCGATTTAGCTCCCAGGGGACACTGGGTGATGTCTGGAGACATTTTAGTTGTCACAACTGTTGATCTGTACCCCATGTCAGCCAAGGAGAGAGGCCCTGTGTTAATCACTGATGGGGTGGGGTGGAGTGGAGTTCGATCCCTACCTCACACCATACCCCAGAATAGATTCTCGCTGGATTAGACAGTAAGGAGCTCTGGTGGCATAGTGGGTAAGACTATGCCAGAAGGTCAACGGTTCAAACCCACCAGCTGTTTTTTGGGAGAAAGACGAGGTAGCCTGCTTCCATAAACATTTACAGCCTTGGAAACCCAGTGGGGCATGCTATGAGTCAGAATCAACTCAATGGCAGTGGGTTTGTTTTTTAGGGTCAGCTGGTGTTCAGCAGGTCAGTCCTCTGGTCTCTGGGACTCTGCCCTGATGCATGGAGACCTGACGTACTCCAAGAAGATGCTAGGGGTGACAGGGCTGAGGCTGGCTCTGTGCTGGGTGGCTCGGGCCATGGTTGGCTGCTCCTGCCGTCAGCCTGTGAAGCCCACACTGGCTGCCCAGTGTACAGCTGCAGAAACCGAGGGTCAGTCCCAGTGGTCCCCATCAACCCAGAAACCAAACCCAGACCCACGTGGCTTCCTAGCCCCTTCTCCCAACCCACCCTCTTCCTAACACCATCCAGGGGCTCTGAGGGGCCTTCACAGACCTTGCCCATCCTTTAGTCCTCCTTGTCCACCTCCTGCCCCTACCCTTGTTGCCCACGTGAGCCATGGCTCGTTAGGCAGCCCCCCCCCCCCCCACATCCTGGGCCTCAGGTCCCCCATAACCCAACCCAACTGGGACTGCTCTTTGCCCTTGCGTCTCATACTCCACTTAGCATGCCTCCAGGGATGAATGTTTATGGCCCCCTGTGTGAGGTCGAGGAAGCTCACAGCTGATGGGGGAGAGTGGTCCCCTATAGTGAGGTTGAGGGAGCGCATGGCTGAGGGGGGGGAGAAGACACGACCCAGGATGGCAGCATCGCTCAGGAGGCTGTCTGCTGCCTGGCTCAGCAGCGGCCACACGCAGGGCTGGTTCCCTGGAGCAGGAGGCCTGCCCAAGGCCAGGGCGCAGGGAGCCCCCGGGAGGGGAGGAGGAGCAAGGAGGCCGCCTGCCTTCTCACCGTCGTCTGTAGCTTGGTGGGGTTCTAGGTCTGAGAACACCACAGGGGGCAGCGCCTGGGAGCCCCAGTGACTCCAGGGCCTCCTGACCTCCCTCCCGGCCAGTGCATCTCACACATGAAGGCCTGAGCATTGCCGTGGGGCTGAATGAGGTTCCACAGAGGTTCCCGACTCAAGACAGACCAGGAAGAAAGGCCTGGTGATTCTTCCAACAATCACCCCACGAACACCCTCTGGATCCCGATGGCCCGGTCCCGTTGTGCATGGGGTCCCAGTGGGTCCGGGGCCGACTCAGTGGCAGTGAACAGCAACCACGTGTCAGGCGCACGTGTCGGGCACAGTTTTGGGGTGAAGCAGGCAGGCTCTGAGTGGATGGAGGTGTGCTGATGAGCACCATTTTTCAGATGATCGATGTGTAGGGATTGGGGTTGGGCTAACGGGCCTCCCTCAGCTTGTCGTGGAGAAGGAGCCCACCGGGGGCCGGTACCCAGGCTGCCCTGGCTCACTGACGGAGCAGAGCCCAGGCCCAGCCCCTAATGCCAGCTTTCCCACCTCTTCCCCCAGCAATTCATGGAGATTGAGCCTGAGATGCTGGCCATGGAGACCGTCGTCCCCGTGTACTTCGCCGTGGAGGACGAGGCCCTGCTCTCCATCTACGAGCAGACACAGGCAGCGTCCGCCTCCCAGGGCTCCGCCTCAGCTGCTGAAGGTGGGCACAGGGTGTGGGGCCAAGGCGGGGTGACATAGGCTGATTGGGGAAAAGGACAGGGCTATAGGGTAGCACAGCCCTCTGCTGGGGCGTTGACACGCTTGCCTGGGGTGGAGGGTCCCTTGCAGCAGGAGACCTTCCTAAGGCAGGTAGCGCAGGGTGGATGGGCCAGAGGGGACACAGGGGGGCCTTAGTGTCCAGGTGATGTCCCTCAGGGGAGGGGACAGGAGCAGACTTAGTGTCCAGGTGATGTCCCTCAGGGGAGGGAGGGGATGGAGAGTGGGCTTTGTGTCCAGGTGATGTCCCTCAGGAGGAGGGGATGGAGAGTGGGCTTAGTGTCCAGGTGATGTCCACTGCAGTGAGGTGGGCTGTCTCTGAGTTGCCGAGCTGCGGAGGATAGCAGCATCTTGGGGTCCTTACAACCACAAGGTTCTGTGTGATCTGTCTGGTCCCTGAGGAGTGCAGATGGTTAAGCAGTCAACTGCTAGCTGCAAGGTCGGTGGTTTGAACCCACCCAGGATGCCTTGCGAGATGGACCTGGCAGTCTACTTCTGAAAGGTACAGCCCTGAAGACCCTGTGGGGCAGGTCCACTCTGCACGTGGGGGGCAGCCAGGAGTCGGAGTCAACTTGACAGCATCTAAACCACGACCACAGGTGTGATCCGTGGCAGTAGAGGTTGGGGGCCGTTCATAGATTATGCAAAGCAGACGGTCTCTACGCAGCTAAAAATCTGCCTCTGTGGGCTATTTTTAAAGCAGCTGGATGTGCACAAATTTGGACTTGGCGCTGGCGGCTTGCTTTTGGGCCAACGGTGAAGAAATAAACCCTCTGGGGCTGTGCCCAGCCACCTCTGGCTCGTTTCTGTGTAACAGGAGGTTCTCTGTGGGAGGGGCCGCCTGGCCAGTACACGGCCCCACCTCGCCTGTGCTTGAGGTGCGGGTTACTGGGCCCTGCCCTGCCTTTTGCATCTCTACCCTGGGCCTGGGGCCTGGGGCCTGGGGCTCTGCGTTCTGAGCACCACTAGTTTTGACATAAATGCTCAAGAACCACTCTCTGGGCGGAGCCAGGTCCGACGCAGCCACTTGTGTGGGCTGCAGAACACAGCATCCATACGCTCTGTCTGTCCTGCCTGCCCCACAGACTTCAGGCATGACCTCGGTTAAGGACGTTAGGGGGTCTGTAGCATTCTCAGAGAAAGGAAGACCATCACTTTCACCCAGTGAGTCTGGGGAGCTGGCATCTCCGGGGCGGGACGGAGCAGGGAACGGCCAATGTCAAGAGCCAGAGGGCACAAAGGGTCAGAGGTCCCCAGCTGATGCACGGACGAGCTCCCCGCGCCCCTCCGGACGCGGCATGTTACTGCGCCCCAAGAAGGAATGAGGGACTGACACACAGTACCACCTGGAGGAAGCTCAGAAGTGCTCCACAGGCTGAAATGACGACCTCACCTCACGGCGCCCCGACACATGTGCGAGTAGAATGAACCCCGTGGGGCTGCCAACAGCTGATCTTTCAGAAACACATCCCAGGCCTGCCTTCTGAGGTGCCTGAGGGTGGACTCGAACCACCAACTTTGTGGTGAGCAGCCAAGTGCGAATACTGTTTGCACTGTGCAGGGAGTCCTTTACCTGCTCACAGGAGTGAAAATACGACACAGAGGGGCTGGTGTATGGTTCTACTTCAGTGAAACATGTAGCAAATCCGTAGACCATGGTTGCCAGGGGCTTGGGGAAGAAAGAGGAAGTTATTAAAATAATAATGATAATAATTAAAGAAGTACCGCTTAAAGGAGCCACAGAAGGCTGTGCACGCCTCGTGCTGCAAACTTCCTGGGGCCTGACACGCCCCTCTGTCTCCAGTGCTACTGCACACAGCCACCGCCAATGGCTTCCAGATGGTCACCAGTGGGGTCCAAAGCAAGGCTGTGAGCGACTGGCTCATCACCAGCGTGGAGGTGAGTGCTCTGTCCTCCCACGCAGGACCCCGACCCAGAGCTGGGCCCCTGCCTTTACCCCCAAGGGTCCAGGGCAGAGCAGGGGAGGCTTAGCTGGGGCCTCTTTTGGATGCCTGGGCTGTGTGCCTTACCATCCCTTCCCACCAGAGGGAGCTCCAAGCAGCAGTGCAGATCCCTTTGCCTCTGCTTTGCTTAAACCCTCCAGGGGCTTCCATGGTGTCCAAAAGAAGTGCAGACCCCTTGGGGTGCAGTGGCTGGGCCCCCTACTCAGTCTCTTTCCATCCTTCCTCGGAATCGCAGCCCCAGCCACTCAGGGCCCTCACACAGGCTCTTCCCACCGCACAGAAAGCTTTCCCCATAGACCTGAGAACAGCCGACAGCTTGTGCTTGTGAATAAAGGTCTGTTGGCACACAGCCACACCGTTTTTTTTTTTTGACAGACTGTCCATGTCACACTAAAACGACAGAGCTGAGTAGTCGCAACAGAGACCATGTGGCCCACGAAGTCGAAAATACTGACTCTGGACCTTTGCAGAAAGTGCCGACCCCGGGGCTAGAGCAGAGGCTGGAGTCGGGCGGGTTAGAGGTAGGGGAGTGGGACGGGAGTGCTGGGCCGGAGCTTGCGCTTCCTCCTCTAGCAAGGGTCTTTCCAGGGAGACGATATACGTATACAGCAGGACGTAGCCCTTGGCCCATCTGTCCAGTACAGTTCAGTGGCCCTGATGACATTCTCTGAGTTGTGGGGCCCTCCTTACCCTCGTCTTCCAAGCTCTTCCTCCCCATGACCATGAACTCACTGCCCCCTGAGCTTCCTGTCTGACCTTTCGAGTTACTGTTAGTTGGATCCCATAGCACAGTTCTTTGCTTTACTATGTGTATGTAATTAACAGGTGTTTATATTTGGGTGCTTTCAGTAGTCCTTACTTCTCCAACCTTTCATGATGTTAACAAAGTTACCCGTGCATCTAAAACCAAGCCGGTTGTTAGCGGTTCACCCTGCTGGTGGCACCCGGTGCGTGTCAGGTGGCACTGTGCTCCACGGGGCGGGTGGGCTGGCTTTCCCCCTCTCTTTCTATAGTTTATTTTTGTTGTGAATATACACAGCAGAGCACATACCAGCTCACCCTTTCTCTGGGTACAGGTCAGTGGCCTTGATTCCATTCTTCAAGGTGTACAGACATTCTTGCCGACCTGCTCCCGATTCTTCCTCTACCACTGACAGACCCTCCCTGCCCCTGAGCTGCTCATCTAACCTTTTGAGTTGCTGTCGTCAGTTTGACTCCATAGAGTGATTTTTTGAAAGAACCCGATGCTCAAGGCAGACATTTTTTACAAGTTAAACTGTTGTTTGGTTTAAAGGTGATTTCGGGGGAGAGTTTTGGTTTCCAGTGTGAAGATCTGAGAGCAGTAGCTTCAGGGATCCCTGCAGCCCCCATAGCTCCAGAAAGTCTAGATCCTGAAGAGTTTAAAATCCTTTTCTGCATATTCCCCCTTTTGATCAGGATTGTTCTGTAGAATCAGTGCCTCTCCTTGTTTTAAAGGCTAACAGCCCCCTTTCAGACACAACCTCCTACAGAGCCCTGATACACAAAATGGTAAAGGTGGGCTCTGGGGGCTGAAGCAAGGGTGGGGTCCCTGTTACCCCTGAGATGTTCCATGGGGATCGGGAGCTGTGACCGGTGTTGGAGCAAAGCCGTAACAGGCTCGACGTGGCTCAGAGGGAGGGGTCTCCTCGGTGCACACTGAAGTCCCCGTAACCTCTCTTCCCACCTGTCGGGAACCTGCAGTGGTGCCGCCTGGGCTGGTGGGGGCTGTCCCTGGCTGGCCGGCCTGGCCCAACATGCCCTTCACAGGCTCTCTCTGCAGGGGCGGCTGACCGGGCTGGGCGGAGAGGACCTGCCCACCATTGTCATTGTGGCCCACTACGACGCCTTTGGAGTGGCCCCCGTATGTACCCCCGGCCCCCCCACGGTCCCTGCACGGGTCGCCCCCAGCCCAGCCCAGATGCAGTCTGTGCGGCCTCCCACACGTGGGCCTTTCCTGTGTTCACATCCTGTGGGTCCTGGGGGTGGGGTGCCAACCAAGCGGCTGCCTGAGAGGGAGGCCAAGCCGGGCTGGGCTGCCTGACCTGTTCCCACAGCGTCTCAGTTCCCCAGCGTTGCTGTAACAGAAATGCCACAGATGAGTGGTTTTATTAAAGAAGAGAGATTTAATTCTCTCACTTAAAAAAAAAAAAACTACCATCGAGTCAGATCCAACTCAGAGAGACCCCTTCTTGGGTTTCCAAGACGGTATCTCTACGGAAGTAGATTGCCCAGTCTTCCTTTCAAGGAGTGGCTGGAAGGCCAAACTCAGGGCGCTGGCTCAAGGGGAAGGCTTCCTCTCCCTGCCCGCTGTGGGGGCAGGTGCTTGTCACCTTCTCTGCACCCCTGGGGTCTCTGCTTGCTCCTGGGTCTTACCTGCTCCTCTAGATCTCAGAGTGATTATCTTACACACACACCCTGTTAAGACCGCATTAACATAACGGAATCTTTCGCCAGATGGAATCACACCCACAGGTCGAAACCTGTAAACTCCTGGGTGAATTCCATCTCCAACGCCCTAGATGACAGTACAATAGCCCATAGGGTTTCCTAGGAAAGGCCAGTGGTTGAGCCCAGAGCTGCAGATGTGGGAGTCGGCTTCTGTAAATATTACAGCCTTGGAGACCCTGTGGGGCAGTTCCACTCTGTCCTCTAGGGGCGCTGTGGGTCAGAATGGACTCCATGGCAGTGGGTTTGGTTTAGGCTTTGCTTCTGTGAAGATTGACAGCCTTGGAGACCCTGTGGGGCAGTTCCACTCTGTCCTCTAGGGGCGCTGTGGGTCAGAATGGACTCCATGGCAGTGGGTGTGGTTTAGGCTTTGCTTCTGTGAAGATTGACAGCCTTGGAAACCCTGTGGTGCAGTTCCACTCTGTCCTCTAGGGGCGCTGTGGGTCAGAATGGACTCCATGGCAGTGGGTGTGGTTTAGGCTTTGCTTCTGTGAAGATTGACAGCCTTGGAAACCCTGTGGGGCAGTTCCACTCTGTCCTCTAGGGGCGCTGTGGGTCAGAATGGACTCCAGGGCAGTGGGTGTGGTTTGGGCTTTGCTTCTGTGAAGATTGACAGCCTTGGAGACCCTGTGGGGCAGTTCCACTCTGTCCTCTAGGGGTGCTGTGGGTCGGAATCAGCTCCAGGGCAGTGGGTTTGGTTTGGGCTTTGCTTCTGTGAAGATTGACAGCCTTGGGACAGTTCTGCTTTGTTCTGCAGGGTTGCTATGGCATCACCTTTAGGGCAGTGGCTTTGAGGGTTTTTTTGGTTTAATCTTTATAAAGCAGACCACCAGGGCTTTTCTCTGGTGGAGTTGAACCGCCGACCCCTCACTTTGTGGCCAGACGCATAACTCTGGTGCCCCCAGGGCTCGTTGGCCACTTCTTCGTGGCAGGTCCTGAGTCGAGCCTGTGTCTGGCCGTCCACAGTGGCTGTCCCACGGCGCAGACTCCAATGGGAGTGGCATCTCAGTGCTGCTGGAGCTCGCCCGGCTGTTCTCCAGGCTGTACACCTACAAACGCACCCACGCTGCGTAAGTACCAACGTTAGTGCCCAAACCAGGGCCGTCCCCCCGAAGGATGGGGGCAGGGCAGCTCACCAGTGGGGTCCAGTGTTCAAGCAGTGTGTTCACGCCCATTCCTATTAGAGCCTCGCAGCCTGGAGGTCACAACCCCAGAGACAGTGGGGCTGCCAGTGTGCCTCTGAATGAGTTAGGAGTGATGTCAGCTGCAAGTAAGAGAAAAACAGCAAACAGGCACTTAACCTGTGGGCCCCCCTCATGACTACTGCCAGGCGGTTCTTCTCTGAGGTGGGGCTGTCCGGTGGGGTGTTGAGCGGCATCCCTGGCTCCCACCCAGTCAACACCGGTGTCACCCCCCCAAGTCATGACAACCACAAATGTCCACAAACATCGCCCAGTGTCCGCTGGGGGCAGAAGCAGCCCTACTTGGGAATTACCGTCCCAGGAGAGGTGGTTCATCTCCCTGAGCCGTTTTCTGATCTGTGGAAAGGGGTGCATGCTGACACAGGGTCTTGGTGAGGATTAAATGAGCTCGTGCATGAGACATCTAAGAGCAGATGGGTGTTAAATGAAGCCTTTGATTATTTACCTAAAAGCCAGCCTGGCTGAAACTTTGTCCCGTGCCTTCAAGTCTAGATGGGGTCTGTCCCACTCAGCAGTGCTCAGAGGGGACCCAGAAGGCAGGAGAGAGTGACAACCAGAGGGAATGACAGGAGCAGAGGCCTGGAGATCACCTGGGGGGGGGTGCTGTGGACCACGATGACTGACCCAGCGGCTCTCCAAAGCCCCCCCCGATTTGTATCAGGTCTCTCCACGTGGTCCTGCTGGCGCGGGCCGGAGCCTTCTCTGGGAGGGACCGTCCTGCCCACCGCAGGGCGCTGACGGGCACCCCTGGCCTCCACCCACTCCACGCCAGCAGCAGCGCCTCCCCCAGTCCTGACAACCACAAGGGTCCCCAGACATCGCCCAGTGTCCCCTCAGGGCAGTGTCACCCAGAGTGACTGACCCCTGAGAGATTCTGCATCCCACAGTCCTCTGGCCTCCTGACGTTCTAGGACGCTGCCCGCTTTTAAATCCACACACTGAGCTGCGGGGAGAGAGGAGGGGCGTCACAGGAGCTGGAGGGCCCCCTGGTTGACACCGTCTGACCCCGCGGGGGTTTATTCTGGTGCACGGTGTGAGCAGGGACTGGAAACAGTGACCGCAGGGTCCCACCCCTCAGCGGTGCTGACGTAGGGTCATCCTGTGGGGTGGCCGTCCTTCAGTGCAGCCCTGCTCCTCCTGTGTCAGCAAGGAGGCGGGGTCTCCTATCACTGTTCATGAGGCCCACTGCGTCTCCTTGTCTAGGACGATTGGCACCTGCTTAATCTCAGCCCCTTGTGGATCTGAGGGGGCTCAGAGAAGCCTCTCCGGCCCCCAGGACTCTGGGCCATGTGTGGGGCCGTCTGTGGTTGTCACGACTTGAGGTGGGTGGGCAGTGAGTGGGTGGGCAGCCCAGGGATGCTGCTCAACACTTGCAGTGCACAGGGGGCTTCCCCCACCCCCAGAGAAGGAGGGTCCAGCCACGTGTCCGCGGCGCTGGGGGGAGACCTGCCCCAGAGGGCTGCCCAGGCGAGCTCGGTGGCGGTCTTCCCGAGCCGCAGTCCTTGTGGGGCTCTGCGACCTGGCCTTGTCTCTCCCGCAGCCCAGGATGCTCACCTGTCAGTAACGCACCCGGTCCTCCCCCGCCAGGTACAACCTGCTGTTCTTTGCTTCTGGAGGGGGCAAGTTTAACTACCAGGGAACCAAGCGCTGGTTGGAAGACAACTTGGACCACACAGGTGAGGGCCCTTCGGAGCTGTGGGGGAAGGGCACCTCTGGCGACCCTGGCCTCCCCTCCCAGCTCTCGGGCCTCACCGGCTCCCCTCCCCCAGATTCCAGCCTGCTTCAGGACAATGTGGCCTTCGTGCTCTGCCTGGACACCCTGGGCCGCGGTCGCAGCCTGCACCTGCACGTGTCCAAGCCGCCGCGGGAGGGCACGCTGCAGCACGCCTTCCTGCGCGAGCTGGAGATGGTAGGCGCCCTGCGGGCGGCACTGGGACCCCAGGCTGGCTAGGACCAGCTCCCCAGGGAGCGGGGTGGCACGGCCCTCTCGGGTTCTCCCAGTTGTGCGGTCCTGGCTCTCACTTGGTCCCACCCAGTCCCCAAGCCTGTTCCCTACGCATGCAGGGCCCTGTGCCTTCCTCAGGACGTGTTCCAGGCAGTAGGGCGGTGTCTCATTCTTCAGTACAGAAAGGGTGGACCCCGCGTCAGAGCCCAGGATAGATCCTCCCCAGGCCCACCAACCGGTCCCCACAGTTCACTGGGTGGAGTCTTCTGAGCCAATGGGATCTGCCTCCCTCCCTGAAGGCACCGCCCCACCCCGCCCACCCTCTGAAGGTGCCGCCCCCTGGAGGCCCCTCCCCCTGCCTGCCCTCTGGAGGCACCGCCCTGTCCCGCCCCTTCAAGGCAGGGCCTGTCGCTTCCTTGTAGGTGACGGCCCACCAGTTCCCTGAGGTGCGGTTCTCCATGGTGCACAAGAAGATCAACCTGGCGGACGACACGCTGGCCTGGGAGCACGAGCGCTTCGCCATTCGCCGCCTGCCTGCCTTCACCCTCTCGCACCTGGAGAGCCACCGCGACGGCCAGCGCAGCAGTATCATGGACGTGCGGTGAGGCCCCGCCCCCAGGCCACTAGACCCACACGACGGTGGGGGAGGGAAGAGCGCAGTGGGCGAGTGCTGGGAAGCAGCTGCTGTTAGTGTGAGAGTGGGTGGCACGAGAATTCCCCTGGGGGCCTCTGCACCCTGCACCCACTGGCATCGTGGTTTTGCCCACAAAGCGACTCTTTTATGGATTTAAGTTAAAGCCAGTGTTGAAAAGTATAGGACGCTTAGTGCAATTTGAATTTCAGATAAACGTGCACTCAAAACGTGCTTCTGGAATTCACAACGAACTGGGTGCCTGCACCCTGGGGACCTTACACCCCCACCCACGTGCTGGGGTTCCTGTCCTGTCCGTCCTGGACCCAGGAGGCCTGGGCCCAGTGCCTGCCGTTCACTGCCCTTCAGGGCAGGGCTCCTGTCTCCTTGGAGATGCTGATATCATGTGTCATGTGGTGGTTACAGTACCATATGTGGTACCATGTATGAAATAGAACTGTAAGTAGTACTGATCACAGAGATGGGTGGTATTTGTCTCTCCTCACAGGTCGTGGGTCGACTCCAAAACACTGACACAGAACACGAGGATCATTGCTGAGGCCTTGACCCGCGTCATCTACAACCTGACCGAGAAGGTGAGCCCTGAGGCTGGCTGCAGGGACTCCGTCCCCACCCGCCCCTAGGGACCTGGGCTCAGCCATCCCTCCTCTCCCCACAGGGAACCCCTCCTGATATGCCCGTCTTCACCGAGCAGATGGTAAGGGGGCTGGACAAGGGTGGGAGGGGCGCATCAGGTGGGTGAAAGCGGGGGTGAGGCCACCAGGGAGGGCCGGGAGGGCAACAGAGCGGTCCTGGTTACGGGGAGGGCAGGGCAGGCTGGACCAGGGGTTGGGGTTGGGCTGGCCAGGAGAGGGTGGCAGGGAGGCCAGATTGGGACGCCATGCAGGTTGGAGGGGGCTGGGGCTGAAGGAGAGGGAAGGGGAGCAGAGCCTGCCAGATGGGCTGCGTGGGGGAAGTGGGCAGACGGGGTGGGGATGGTGGCCCTTCGGGGAGCTGGGTGGGAGCCATGGGGAGGGTGCCGGGCAGGGGCAGTGACCTTGTGCACGCCCGCAGCAGGTCCAGCAGGAACAGCTGGACTCGGTGATGGACTGGCTCACCCACCAGCCGCGGGCTGCCCAGCTGGTGGGCAGAGACAGCACCTTCCTGAGCACGCTGGAGCACTACCTGAGCCGCTACCTGAAGGACGTGAAGCAGCACCACGTCAAGGCCGACAAGCGGTGCGGGCCGCTCCCACCCCTGCCAGCCCCTGTCTGGCCCTGCACGGCCCTCATGGCCCCCTGTCCGGCCCTGCACGGCCCTCGTTGCCCCTTGTCAGTCTCCATCTCCCCAATAGTGGAGCTCTGGAGCGGGCAGTGGGGAGGCCTGCACCTCCCATGGGGCTTCCTGAGCCCCCAGTAGCCAGGTCTAGCGCAGAAAACCAGAGGCCGGAAGAAGAAAAAGGATAGGGTGCCCAGTGAAATTTGAATTTTAGATTTAAAAAAAATTATTTAAAGTTTATTTCAAGTATTACACAGGCTATGTTTATACCAGTGGTGCAGTGCTTAAGCGCTCAGCTGTGAACTTGAAGGTCAGTGGTTCAAACCCACCAGCTACTGTGCTGGAGAAAGACACGACAGTTGGCTTCCATG
Organism: Orycteropus afer afer; assembly: GCF_000298275.1. NCBI lineage: Eukaryota > Metazoa > Chordata > Mammalia > Tubulidentata > Orycteropodidae > Orycteropus > Orycteropus afer. The sequence continues at coordinate 1,963,966 of NW_006921878.1, forward strand.
GAGACTGACAGCCTTGGAAACCCTGTGGGGCAGTTCCACTCTGTCCTCTAGGGGCGCTGTGGGTCAGAATCGACTCCCAGCAATGGGTTTGTTTTGGGCTTGGCTTCTGTAAGACTGACAGCCTTGGAAACCCTGTGGGGCAGTTCCATTCTGTCCTTTAGGGTCGCTGTGGGTCGGAATCCACTCTGCAGCAGTGGGTTTGGTTGGGTTTTATACTTGTACTGAAAATGTGTTTGTTTATATCAAATTCAGAGTGGACTGGGCACCTTGCACTTTGTCTAGTGACCCTACGCCCTCACCTACCCACAGGGTTCCTTTCATGCTACAGTGCCGGGTGAATCTGACCCTGGTGTCCGTTGTCCTGTTGTCCTGTGGACCACCTAGATTTTGTCCTTTGTACACACGGGGCTCCCTGATCTGCCCTCTTGTTCCAAGTGAGCACCACACAAGCAAGTAACATCTCCCGAGACCACCCAGTCCCCCTCAGAGATTTGCCACTCCTCTCCCGTCTCATGGCTGCTCATAGCTCCTGAGAAACAGGTTCTGAACGGAAGAGGAAACCGAGGCTCAGAGTGAACCTATAGCCATGAGCGAGGGTCTCTGTTTCCTTGGCAGAGACTTCCCAGAAAGGAACATTTCTGCAGGCCCTGTATTTCCACACAGCAAAAGCCAGAGGAAGACTCTGACTTTAGGGCAGGACAGCACTTCCCCAGCAGGGGCCGCCGGCAGCCTTGCGATGACACGAGTGAGGTGCTGGGGCAGGTCCAGTGTCGGGAAGCCGCAGGACGGCTTTGGCTTTGGCTTTGGCGTGGTCTCAGAGAGGAGAGCTCAGGATGGGACTGATGTCTCCGAGCCCCCTGACCCTGCACTCTGTCTTCTAGGGACCCCGAGTTTGTTTTCTACGACCAGCTGAAGCAGGTGATGAACGCGTACAGGTGAGTGGTGGGCCACCTTGCCCTTGCGTGTGGTTTCATATGACCTGTTGGGGTCAGGAGTCCATGTATGTTGTCCCCACGTGTGAGGATGGAAAGCACCATCCCCAAGGCCACTCTTAACTTCTGGCACCACCTGCAAACCCAGGGGCTTGATAATGCAGGAAAAGGGCTCACGGTCATGGTTTATCACCATGCAAGGGTCCGGGTGGGGACCTGTCACCCTCCCCACGTCAACTTGTGACAGCATTAACAGAGCTCTGCCAACATGGACACTCTCCTGGGCAGCACAGGGCACACCCAGACGTCCTGCCAGGGCTCAGGGTGATTGGTCGGTTGCCTACATCACTGATCTCAGTCTCCAAATCACCCGGTACCGTGGGATACTGACAACCCCACCCTAAATCCTGCTGTGACCGGAACCCCAAGCGGACCCACCCCAAGTGGACACAGTGGCCCTGGGCCTAGAGGCCACTTCTCAGAACCTTGTGGAGTCCTGGTCCCCATTCCCCCTGTAGCGCTTGCTTGTTGGAGCTGTGGGGACGGGGCCCTGTGCCGCTGGCCCTGCAGCCCTTACACTCACTCCTCCTGCTTCCCACCCTTCCCCGCAGGGTCAAGCCGGCCATTTTTGACCTGCTGCTGGCTGTCTGCATTGGTGCCTACCTCGGAATGGCCTACACAGCTGTGCAGGTGAACGGGCGAAGCGGGGCTGCCGGGTGACCAGGGAGTCGGGGTGATGTGGCAGGGGCGGGACCAGTGCGTCAGCCCCCAAGCAGGTGACTGCCCAGGGCCACTGGCTCCAGATGCCCACCGTGTCCTTGGGCCCCGGGCTTTGCCGGCCTCACCCTCCCTCCTTCTCTCCTCCTGCCACGCCCAGCACTTCGATCTCTTGTACAAGACAGTGCAGAGGGTACTCCTGAAGGCCAAGACACAGTGACCTGGAGCCCAAGGCTGCACCGCGCGGAGCCCACACCTCCCGCCAGTGCAGGCAGCCAGGCAGACCTCCCTCTGCACCCGCAGTTGAAACACTGAACAAGAGGTTTTTTGTGTTGCGCTTCTGGGCGTGGGGTATTCGTTTCCTTTTTCCCTCTTCCCTCTGGACTTGTGTGGAGAACCGGACAGCGACCTCGGGCCGGCGGCTGTACCGCATGCCCACCCAGCTTCGTGTGGCGTGAGCAAAGAGAGAAATGCACCAGGACGGCCCCCGCCTCCCAACACCACGATAGCGACCTCGACGCCCAGGCTCTGCCCTCTGCCGGGCTGTGGCCAGGGCAGCCCAGGCCCCGGCAGCTTCTGGGTACGGCCCCTGTGGAGCGGCCGGGCCTCAGCAGCCCCGCCACCTCTCCTCTTCTTCCCCCCTGCTCGCCGGCTCACCCGCCACCCTGTGTGCCGTCCTCGCTGGGCCCTTGAGAGGATAGCAGTGCCCGCTGAGGCTCCGGGTCAGTTCACAGGCAACATGTCCTCCACGCCCACCCACCCCTCCCAGCGCTCCACTGTCCCTTCTGTCGTGTTCCTGCTGAAGTGTGCCAGGCAGTGACTGTGCGAGGCTGCCAGTCCTGCCCCCTCCTGGCTTTCCCGCTGCCACTCAGCTTTCTGGGACGTAGGCATTTGCGATGTCCCAGCCAGGCCCGAGGGGACGGCTAGCACCTGGTGGGGGGACAGGGCTGCTGGCCACCCAGGGGCCCCCAGGCCCTTGCGCCTTCCCTGCTCTCGAGAGGCTGCTGTCCCAGCACATGGAGATGGAGGAGGCAGGGAGCAGGGGAGTGGGAGCCGTTACCACCCAGCCAGGCGGGTGGCAAGGGCCAGGCCAGAGTTGACCTCAGGGAGACCAGGTGTGTCCATTCGTTAGCAATATAATGTGTACCCTAAGGGCGGACGGGCCTGGGTGCCACTGGGGCCCTGTGTCACTGCCAGCAGGCCCTGAGGCTGGGGGCAGACTGCCCTTAGGTCCTTGTCCTCCAGACGGCCCCTGGCTGCCCTGGGAAACTCGGGAGGAGGAGGGGCGACCCACTTCTGTCCAGCCAGACCCTGCATCCTCCCCAACGCTGCAGACTCCAGGGGGCTGTGTCTCCAGGCCCACAACCCCCAGGGCCAGCGACCTGGCCCTGCCTCCCCACCCTTCACTGTGTCAGCCCAGCCCGGCCCGGCAGCACTGGCCTCCCAGGCCCGGCGGAAAGGCATGGCCATGGGGTCGGAGCCTCCCCTGTGCCCTCCCCGCCCAGGGTACCCCCAGAGCCTATCGACTGAGTGTCCCAGGAGCTGAATGCAGCCTGAGATGGGCTCCAAGGCACGGAGGGCTCCCCTGAGCTGTTCACACTGATATCCCTGAGTCAGCGACCCCCCCTTCTTTCCTGGGTGGGTCCTTATGACAGCACAGCTACCCAGTGCCCACGCTGGTGGGGACGGTGGCCGTCCTGGGAGAGAAATAAAGCCATATTGAACGATTGAGCACAAGTGTCTTCTTTGAGGCTTGAGGGCTGGGAAGAGCTGGATCTGTGGCCAGTCTCGGGGTCACCTGCCCCCGTGGTGGATGGACAACAGCCCTAATCTGAGTAAGGGGAGGGAGCACCACCCACGTGGGAGGGGTCCTCAGCTGCCGCCTTGTGCCTGTCTGCCCTCGGGCATCTGGCATCCCTGTGGGTCTCAGCACCAGGCCTCAGGACCAGGGAAGAACAAGACCACAGGGTTCACGTAGCACCCGTTGGCCTGCTATGCTAAGGGGTGGTCCCCCTGAAGACACTCAGGGCTGTTAACTTGGGGATCAGTGAGGGCCTCCCACTGTGTACGGCACCCTGTCCTGGGGTCCAGAGAGGGCTCAGCCTCAGCACCCCTGCAGACACCCCCATGCCCGGGCAGCCCTGGGTCAGGGTCACATCCAGAAGGTCCAAAAGATGTTTGTGTGGTTGGGGGTTGGGTGTGGCAGCCAGAAGGCTTCCTGGAGAAGGGGTTTTGCTCTATGCAAGGTGGCAAGAGTTTGCCACATGGCAGACAAGGGCACAAAGGGCATTCCTTTCTGGTGACAGTGCATAGGTGGACACAAACTGGCGTGTATATGGACTTTATTTTTTAATAGACTCTTCAGAGGGGAGCTCTGGTGGCGTAGTGTCTAAGGCATTTGACTGCTAACCAGAAGGCTAGAGGTTCAAAGCCACCAGCCACTCCTCAGAAGATTGGGTAATCTACTTCTGTAGAGATAGCCTCGGAAACCCAAGGAGGGGTCTCTCTGAGATTCAATTCGAGGGCAGTGAGTTTGGGGGTGTTTTTTAGTGTGGTTGTAGGTTACAGAAAAAGTGCAGAAGGTAAGAGTTCACATAGACCCCGAGGGGGCTTTGGAGTGAAATCAAAGGGCAAGGGTTAAGCCTGATGGAGATGTGGGGGAGGGGTGTTCCCTGCAGAGGGCGCAAGCTGTGTAAAGGCCCTGGGGCAGGCCCGGGCCTGGTGAGTTGGAGGAACAGCCAGGAGGGGGCCCTGTGCCTGGAGTGGAGTAAAGGAGGAGGTGGAGGTGGGCAGGGCCCTGGGACTGTGGGGGGGGACTCCTACCCCAGGAGGCGGGGCCCTGGAGGGCTGTGGGCGGACGTGCTCACGGGCGGCCTCTGGTGCAGCGGAAGGAACAGTGGGGGGGGGGGGGAGAACCGTATGGTGTCAGGGGAGATGTCAGGCAGAGTGCACTGCACCGTGCAGCCACGTTTTACTCTCCGTGATGGGACACTGGAGAGGGACGTGGCCTGGCTGGCAGTTTGGAAAGGTCCCTGACAGCCCAAGGACAGTAGAAGATTATGAAGGTGAACTCAGATCACGTCTGGGGGCCAGGCACGTGTGAGGGCTCCCTGAGCACCCCCATCCACCCAGACCGCAGCTGAGGAGTGGCTAAGATGCGTCCACCAAGGCAGGCATTGCACACACTCCTGGGGCCCAAAGGAGGCTACAGCCAATGGCTTTAATCTCTTCCTGGAGGCAGGGGCTAGATTGCCCAACCTTCCTTCTGAGGAGTGGCTGGTGGGTTTGAACCTCCAGCCTTCTATTAGCAGTCAAATGCCCCTCAGTCATTGCACCACCAGAGCGCCTCCTTTTGTTTTTTATGTAAAGGCAAGAAAGAAACGAAGCCTGTTGCCACGGAGGTGATTTGGACTCCCCGAGACCCCACGTGTGTCAGAGTAGAACGGTGCTCCAGGGGCCTCCGAGGCTGATTTTGGGGAGTAGATTGCCAGGCCTTTATTCCGAGGGACATACTGTCCTAGACCGTTCCCCTTACTGTAGACGTGTCATCAGGAGGACCCGATAACTGGGGCAGGACATCGTACTTGGTGAAGAGGAGGGCCAAGGGAAGCCCTCGAGATGGACTGACACAGTCGCAACCCTAGCCACACGCACGCCAGCGGCCGTGAGGACGGCAGGGGACCAGACAACGTTTTGTTCTGTTGTACGTGGAGTCGTCATGAATTGGAGCTGGCAGACAACAAACAACACAATAATACGCTGGAGGACCCACCCTGCGGGCTCTCGACACCTCCAGGCCCACAGACTCATTTTGCTCCCCCTCGACCATTCCCTGATGTGGCTGATGATGCCAGGCATCGCAGACTAAGTCTCAGGAATGAGTGTCATTGGGGGGTGAAACCTGAACTACACTAGGCCTCTCTCCATCCTTTCCCCGACCCCTCCCTATTTTGTGTAGAAGGAGGGCCTAAACCAACGCATCTTTGGCTCACGGGAGGGTCGATGGGCTTTCACATTCGTTTTAATGAGGCTCCATCTCCTCAGAGGCCCGCTGGACTCTGAGCGTTTTGCTCCAGTCTCCATGGAGACAGCAGCTGCCTCCCTGGCCTTGGCCAGGCTGAGCCTGAGTGCCAGAGCTGGGAAGGACCATGGGGTGGAATGTGGTGGGAGCACTTCTAACCCCTCACCCCTGCTTTGCTCCTCACCCAACTCTGATGTCCGTCCGTCTCCAGGTGACCAGGTGACGGCTGGTTATTACAACAATAGGCATTTGTGGAGCATTAAGGATGTACTCTGTTGCTCTGGTGGTGCAGCGGCTAAGGTATTCAACTGCGACAATGTTGGCGGTTCAAACCCACCAGCTGTTCTGTGGAAGAAAGATGAGGGAGTCGGCTTCTGTAAAGATTGACAGCCTCGGAAACCCTCTGGGGCAGTTCCACTCTGTCCTCTAGGGGCCCTGTGAGTCGGAATCAATTCCACACCAGTGGGTTTGGTTTGGGCTTTGCTTCTGTGAAGATTGACAGCCTTGGAAACCCTCTGGGGCAGTTCCACTCTGTCCTCTAGGGGCGCTGTGAGTCGAAATGAATTCCAGGCAAGTAGGTTTGGTTTGGGCTTTGCTTCTGAAGATTGATAGCCTTAGAACCCTATGGTGCAGTTCCACTCTGTCCTCAAGGGGCGCTGTGGGTCGGAATTGACAAGACAGGTTTGGTTGAAGGGGTACCACTCATCTGTCTGTGTTGCACTGTGGTGGCTTGCATGTTGCTGTGATGCTGTAAGGTATGCCACCAGAATTTCAAACACTAGCAGGGTCACCCATGGTGGACAGGTTTCAGTGGGACTTCCAGAGTAAGAGGAAACCTGACAATCTACTTGAAAAACATTGCTAGTGAAAATCTTATGTAAAGTAGCAGAACACTTCTGACAAAGTGTCGGAAGATGAGCCCATCATGTTGGGAGGCACTCAAAACGTGACTGGGGAAGAACTACCTCCTCCAAGTAGAGTCGACCTTAATGAAATGGGCAGAGTAAAGCTCTCGGGACCTTCATTTCCTGATGGGGCATGACTCAAAATGAGGAGAATCAGCTGCAAACATCCATTAATTAATCAGAATGTGGAATGTACAAAGCATCAATGTAGGAAAATTGGAAGTTGTCAAAAATGAAATGGAACGCATAAAGATTGATATCCTAGGCTTTAGTGAGTTTAAACGGACTGGTTTTGGCCATTTTGAATCTGACACTCATGTCTACTATGCCGAGAGTGATAACTTGAAGAGGAATGGTGTTGCTTTTATTGTCAAAAAAGAACACTTCAAGATCTGTTCTAAAGTACAACACTGTCAGTGATAGGATAATATCCATACATCTGCAAGGAAGACCAGTTAATAGACTATTACTCAAATTTATACATCAACCACCAGTGCCAAAGATGAAGGAATTGAGGATTTTTTATCAACTTCTGCAGTCTGACATTAATCAATCATGCAATCAAGATGCATCGATAATTACTGGTGATTGGAGTGTCAAAGTGGGAAATGAAGAAGAAGGATTGGTAGTTGGAAAATACGGCTTTGGTGATGGAATGATACTGGATGCCGTATGGTAGGATTTAGCAAGACCAACGACTAATTCACTGGAGCAGATTGACAG
>NW_006921878.1:1972528-1974125 GCF_000298275.1 Orycteropus afer afer
GCTATGAGTCGGGGCCGACTCGACGGCACATAACAACAACAACATAGGGTTGCTAGGAGCTCTGGTGGCATACTGCCTGAGGCATTTGCTAACCAGAAGGCTGACAGTTTAAATCCACCAGCCACTCCTTGCAAGGAAGGTTGGGCAATCGACTTCTGTAGTGATACCACCTCGGAAACTCTAGGAAGGGTTTCTATGAGTCAGATCCAACTCAATGGTAGTGAGTTTTTATAGGGTTGTTAGGAGCTCTGGTGTCACAGTGCCTAAGGCATTTGACTGCTTACCAGAAGGTTGGTGGTTCAAACCCACTAGATGCTCCACAGAAGGAAGATGGGGCAATCTACTTCTGTAATGATTTACTGCCTTGGAAACCCACTGGGGGTCGCTGTGAGTCGGAATCGACTCAATGGCAGTAAGTTTGTTTTTTTGGTAGATCATTGCTGAGTCAGAGTTGACTCAATGGCGGTGGGTTTTTAGGGTTTAGGACAGCAGAACTGCCCCATAAGGGTTCCAACGCTGTCATCTTTATGAAAACAGATAACCAGGTCTTTCTTCCACAGAGCAGCCAGTGGGTTCAAATCGCCAACCTCTGGTTAGCAGACAGGCACTTCACCACTGTACCACCAGGACTCCTCGTGCAAACATGACCACTAACTAAGTGCAAGACATTCTCATCACCCCTCCCTATCAGCAGTCACTTCCCATTCTCCCCTCCCGCAGCCCCTGGCAACCACTAGTGTGCTTCCTGTCTGTGTGAGCTGGCCTGCTCTGGACTTTCCATGTCAGTGCAGGGGTGCCATACATGTGTTCTGTACTTTCCTTCATGTTTTGGAGGTTCATCCATGTAGCAGTGTGTATCAGCACTTCATTCCTTTTCATGACCAAATAATATTCCACTGTATGGATGGACCACAAGCAAAATGTAGTGTATCCATACATGGGTGTCGCTGCTCTCCATGACAAGGTTTTAGGTTCCCATGCCTTGAGTTCTGTGCTTAAGGCAAGTGCCTCACTCTCCTCACTCTGTGCCCATTCTGAGGATTAACACTTCACATAGTGGTGGGCTCTGTGCCTGGCACGGAGGCCCTGCAAACACTCGCTCCCAGCCACCCCAGACTCCTGCCCCCCGCCTTTCTCAATGCAGTGTCTGTTTAATTCCATGCACCCTGGTCACCTTACTGTTTCTCCAGCTTTCCACACTGCTTCCTACACCAGGGGCCTTGGCACTGGCTGTTCCCACAGCTGAAACGTCCTTTCCTCTACTTCTTAATTTGCCTGCCCCTTCTCCATTCAATATTAACTCGAAGGTCACCTCCTCCAAGCAGCCCTCCTTGAGTTCACCTTCCTAAAGTCTCACAACCCCTTCCCTAACTCCAGCGCCTTCCCTCCATTCGTCACAGCCTGCAAATATCTGGTTTGTGTATTGGTGTCCACCTCGGAGTCTGCTGTGTGATTGAATGAGTTGTTGTTGCTATTGGTGGTGGTGGTGCCGTCAAGTCGATTTTGACTCAGTGACTCCACAGGACAGAGTAGAAATGCCCCGTAGGGTTTCCTAGGCTGTCATCTTCATGAGATCATACTGCCAGGTCTTTATCTC
>NW_006921878.1:1974493-1976205 GCF_000298275.1 Orycteropus afer afer
GCAGTGTACTTTGAGTGCCTCCCGACCTAGGGGCTCCTGTGCCAGCACTCTGTCGGACAATGCTCAGTTGTGATCCACAGAATTTTCTTTTCTTTTTATTGTTATTGTGATTTGGGTGAAAGTTTACAGAGCAAATTCACTTTCCACACAGCAGCTCACATACACTTTGTCTCCCAACATTGACTGCAATTTCCCACAATGCACCAGCTCCCCGCCCACTTCCTCCCCGAGCCACAGAATTTTCAGGGCTGATTGCTGGAAGTAGGTTCCCAGGCCTTTCTTCCTAGTCTCTCTTGGTCTGGAAGCTCCGCTGGAACCTGTCCACTGTGGGGGCCCTGCTGGGATTTGAAACCTCAGTGGTATAGCTCCCATCATCACAGCAACACACAAGCCACCACAGTGCGACAAACTGACAGATGGGGTGGACAGATCATATCAAATAGGTAGAAATGCCGTGGAGGCGAAAAGAGGGCTGAAAAAGGGAGAAATGATGGCTGAGCAATTTTAGATGAGGTGGACAGAGAGGCGGTTCTGTGGAACTGAAGGCATGAACCATCTGGATGTCTGGGGGAAAGAGTGGGCCAGGCCTGTGTGCAGAGAGAGCCCGTGCGGAAACCCCGAGGCAGGACCAGGCCTGGTGAGTTGGAGGAACAGCGAGGAGGCCCACGGAGGAACAGCGAGGAGCGGAGAAGGCCAAGGGGAGAGGAGGAGGGAGGGCAGGGCCTCGTGGACAGTGAGGAGGAGAATATTTTGAATGGTATCCACACAAAGCAAGTGTATAAGCATGTTCTTTCTGGCAGCTGTTGATACAAACACAGTTGTTGTTGTTGCTGTTAGTCGATATTTAGTCAATCCCAACTCCTGGAGACCCCACGTGTACAGAGTAGAACTCCACAGGGTTTGGTTTGGTTTGGTTTTCTCTTTTTAAAAAAGGAACTCTGGTGGCATAGTGCCTAAATCATCTGACTGCTAACCAGAAGGCTGGCGGTTCAAACCCACCAGTCACTCTGTGGAAGGAAGACTGGACAATCTACTTCTGTAGATACCACCTCAGAAACCCAGAGTGGGTCGCTATGAGTTGGATCTGACTCAACGTCAGGAAGTTTGGTTTTTCTTTTTTTAAGTTTAAATAACCCAGCAACTCACTCCCTCAAAGTGTTTGGCTGTGGCTAAGAAACTCATTTTTCTCCACATTAGCTCTATTATATCTGTGGACATTCTTATTAAAAAAAAAAAAAAAAATCACTCACTGCCATCGAATCAGTTCTGACTCATAGAGACCCCCCATTGGGTTTCCAAGGCTGTGCATGTTTATGGAAGCAGACTCCTTAATCTTTCTCCTGAGGAGCAGCTGATGGGTTTGAACTGATGACCTTCTGGTTAGCAGCCAAATGCCTTGACCGCTACACCACTGGAGCTCTGGACCTTCTTATAGCACACACCAACACAGAAGCAGAAGTAGTGTCTGTCAAATCTATATATCCTCCTGGGTACATTCCCTTTTGGCTAGCCATCCCTCACCACAGGGCTTTCAAAGCTGTGACCTGCTGTAAGCAGATTGTCAGAACCTCTTCCCAGGGGCCTCTGGCTGGGTTTGACCTGCCAACCTTACAGCTACTAGTGGAGCGCTTAACTGTTTGTGCCACTTGAGGACTGCTACAGTTATTGCTATTTTTATTAAATGTGTGATAAATCGAAAACGGTCTAGCGCA
>NW_006921878.1:1978310-2035398 GCF_000298275.1 Orycteropus afer afer
AGACAGTTTGCTGTCAGGTGTTGGGGACTGGAGTGGAGATGCATCTGAGGCTTTGTGGACCCCTGGGGGGGTCTTCAGGAGGGTTCAGGACCCTGTTTCAGTGACAACCTGTCCCCCTCTTTCTCCTCAGCATTGCACACACAGGAAGTGTGGACTCATGTTGGATGAATGAATGAATGAATGAAAAGTGAATGAATGAATGACAGGTAGAGGCAGGCCATAGGGAGAGTCTGGTGAGATGGAGCCTGTCACTTCAGCCAGACCCTCCAGCTGGGACCCTTGGGGAAAGAAACCCCTCCCCATCCCCCACCTTTCTTCCAAATCAACCATCACGAAAAATAAAGAAAAATGGGGCCTTCAGAATGTAATTCCTCCCTGGCCTAGGAGAGTGGAGGGGTGTACAGGAGCCAGAAAGCAGGCTCTGGGGTCCCTGGCTGATGAGAGAGCTTTTCCCACAAGCCCCTGCCCCCACTCCCATCCCCCCCCCCACGCCAGTATATCTGAAGCTCTCATTTCTAGAAAGATTCCGATGGGGGTTGGGGGTGCCCACGTGGCCCCCACACATTGAATGAAAAGGCTATTGGTGAGCTCTAGGTTGGGGGGAAGATGGGGTGCAGGGGAGATGGGATGCCCACATGGTCTGCCCTTCTCTTCCTCTTGTCATTTCAAAATTCCCCCCCCCCAAGCAGAGAGAGGTGAGGGTTGAGGGAGTGGCTGGGTGTTCACCTGGGCCGAGCCTCAGTTTCCCTGCTGCCACTGGAACTGGCCTGATGAATGTGAAAGTCACTTCTCTGCTTGGAGACTGTTGGGAATTGAGGTCGCTTTTTCTGGTCCTGTCTTTCCTTGGAGAGTGGCAGTTAGGTGGCCAGGTGACTGGACTGTCTAGCCTTCACCCTCCAGTTCCTTGGGTCCTGGATCAATCTCAGCCCTCACGCAGGGTAACCAGGCAAGAGGCTTCACCTTGTGGGCAGTGAAGGCCTGTGAGGAGCATGGGCCAACCTCTCCCCAGCACCTTCAGATCAAAAACAGAGCTTCTTCCTGGTCCCCACTGTTCTGGGCCCGGCCAGGCTTGACCTGGCTTCTACCTGAGGGGAGAGGTGGGGGGTGGTCTCCAGGGTCAGTAAATGTGAGAGAGCCCTGGGTTGAGGGCTCTGCTGTGTGATGCTCAGTGAGTGCCTAGACCTCTCTGGGCCTCAGCCAAAGAGGTGTGGGATGAGTGAACCAGAAGGCAGAGTCTTAAGAGAGGGAGTCCAGGCACCTGCAGCCATCAATTCTCTGATTTGGCTCCATTTCTGGGGAGCCAGCGGGGCACAAGGCACCCACAGTTGGTGCTGGGTCAGAGGGGTAAGGTTAGGGGGCTGTGGATCCCCAGGGATGGAGCAAAGTCCCTGAGAAAGGCAGCAGCCCTTCTCCCAAGAGTCTTTTGGGCCCTGGATACTGGGATCCCATGTGCTGGGGCCCAAGGAGGGGATGCAGGAGGGCAGAGTGGGGCGGAAGTGGAACTACCCACTGGCGGTCTCTGTGACCCTGGACCTCAGGTGGGACGGGCTCTCTAGCAGCACCATCATCACCACCATCATCATCTCTGTCCCATCCTTGAGTCTATGCTTTGCACAATCACCTTTTGTGAGTCCCCATTGGAGTGGAGGGCCCCACTGAGGTGGGCTTGTAAAGTTCAACCCACTCCATATGGAAAGGCAAGCTGGGGCCCCATGGGCAAATAATGTCCCAAGACCACCAGAGCTGGGTTCCACCCACACACACACACACACACACACACACACACCCAGTCAACTCCCACCCAGGTCAGGGGGAGCAGATGCAGATCTCTGTGTAAGGGGGTGACAGGTACCCCAAAGCTGAGAGGAAGCTCTCAAATATCCTGTGGGGGATGGGTAGGGGCTATGACATCCGACAGCCACAGCTAAGGGTGGATGAGGGCTCCCCAATCCCTAAAAGTCTGTGCCACGGGGCTGGGCACTGAGATCAAGAGAAGGCAGGGGGCTGAGGTGGGGGGCCCTGGGAGTTGGGCATGGGGAGGGGGGACTGGGGTGAGGGCAGGAATGAGGGGCTTCTCAGAAAGGGGTAGGCCCTTTGCAGGCTTGTTTCGCTTTTAAGGGAAACAGAGGAACAGAGATGGAGAAAGTCTCACAGGGACAGAGATAAAGAGATCCCAGGAGCCACGCAGAGAAAGGGAGAGATACACGGAGAACCGAAAGAGGCAAGAGACCTTGGGAGAGGCCCAGCCCCTTCCCCCCCAGCAAGACAGAAAGAGATGGAGAAAAACTCGGCAGTCAGGTCTGCGCCCGGTCCAGACAGGGGCTCCGCGGCCCTGAGGGCTCAGCCAGGGATTGAGGGGCTGAGATTGGGGCGCCCGCAAGCCCTGACCCCGGCCCTGCCAGGGAAGACCCGCGAGACCCTCCCTCCACGGAGGATAAGCGCGCGCAGAGGCCACGGTGCCCGGCCTCACCTCTCCCTCCCGGGTGCATATTAACGTCCACCGTTCCCGGGGACAGTGTCGCGATCGCGTGCCTGGCCGCCGCCGCCGCCTCGCGGCCCCCCATTTATGGTAATCGCATATGCATTTGCATGTTAATGACAATATTTGTCTTAAAGCGGAGGTTGCGCCGGGGGACGGTGCAGGTGGGGGGGGTGCGCGGCGGGCCGGGTGGGGGCCTGCGGTTTCCATGGGAGCGCCAGCTGCCGGCTCGGCTCCGGGCGGGAGGAGGGGAGCCCGAGCCGGCTGAGCTCTGAGGCGTGAGAGTCTGACGTGCCAGCCCGAGGCAGGCGGCCTGGCAGGGGACCGAGGGAGGAGCCTGCCACAGGGCTGGCGGGCCTGAGTTTCCAAGGGAGGGACGAGGGTGTGAGCTCCTTCCCCGAAGGCTGTGTGACGTCGAGCCAGGGACACCCCTCTCTGTGCCTCAGTTTTCCCTGCTCCCCTTCTGCGTGTATTTAGCGGACCTTTAAGAGGCTCTGCAGGTGACCCGCCAGGCTTCTTCTCTCCGTTCTGGATCAGTAAGTGAGCACGCCTGTGAACCGGCATCCCTTTGGGGATCATGATGGTGTGGGCAAGACACCAGTCCCTCCCCGCACTTAGCCAGCATCTGCTGAGCACTTGCTGTGTGCCAAGGCCTGTTCTAACCTACTGCTGTTGAGTCAATTCTGACCCTTGACCGCCCCATGTGTGAACTGGTACAACTGCCCCATAAAGTTTCTCAGCGTTGATCCTTAGAGCAGCAGACCACCAGGCCTTTCCTCAGCAGCACTGTTGGGTGGGTTTGAACCATTAAATTTTAGATTAGCAGCTGAGTGTAAACTGGAGCCTAGAATATAATGTTGGACAAAAAAGATTAAAAAAAAAAAATCAGAGTCTCATGGGGTGGGAGGGAGGAGCCAGGAGGTCACGAGGCACTGATTGAGTTAGGGTCTGTGGTGCTGGAAGCACATAGACAGGGACAAGCCAGAGGAGACCCTGCCCCCGGTAGGCATGGAAGCCAGGAGGGCTTCCTGGAGGAGGCGGACAGTGTAGGAGAGCTCGAAGAGCTTGGAGTGGAGACGAGTCAGCTTTCTCTGCATCTTGTGGCTGTGTGGATTTGGGCAGGTTTCTTAATCTCCTTCAGCCTCAGTGTGTTCACCTGTGACGTGTGAAGACCAGCGGCACCTTCAGTCTCAGAATGGGGGACAAGGGGAGGTGAGGACCGAGATAGGATTTAAGGCTCTGGGCGCAGGGCTGCACACATGGTGCACACTCGATCAGTGGGAGCTGGGCTCACTATGACTCTGAGCTCAGACTCAGACAGGGAAAGGTGTTCCTGGTAGAGGGAACAGCATATGCAAAGACTCAGAGGAGAGCTAACTCTGGGAACCTTTAGGTGACGGGAAGATGGAGTTGCCCTGGTGGGAAAGTACCAAAGGGACTTGAGAGTCCCAAGGGAATCCCTTTCTTTGGTGAGGCTCATTCAGCAGGGCTTGTCTGAGGGGTCCTGGCCTTTGGGATGGACCCAGGAGTTTTCCCTGAAATAGGCTCCTGTCTTTGATTCTTTTTCACCCCTAATATTGCAAGCGAGATCCTGGACACGAAACACCCAGTAAGACCACACTCATTCTTTCATTCATCCATCTAACATCTCCTGGAAGTCCTTTAGACCTTGCTTTGTACTGAACAAGGGAAATCTGAGCCCCCCTCTTGTGGGGCAGACAGAGTTAAGCGTCATCACCTATAGCCACTGTGGTTAGCATTGAGTCAGAGGGAGGTATGCATCGATGAATAAACTGAAGGAGGAAGTGGAGACTCTGTCTGGGGAGTCAGGATGCATGGAAGAGGGACATTAGGACTAGGGCCTTGATGGATGAATAGGAGTTCACCAGGTGCTGAAAGTGCCTCATTTATTTGTTTACATAAGCACTTACTATGTTCTAGGCCCTGCAAAGGGTGTGAAACACAGTAGTGAACAGAGCAGATGGATGTCTCTGTCATCTGTCATAGATACAGGCAGAGGGATCCGGAGAAGAGTGGCAATCAGCCCCAAGCTACCCAGAGTGGGCTTGAGTCCTAGCCCCGTTTGGAGGAGGAGTTAAAAGAATGAGAGAAAGATGAGGCATAGACTTGGGGTCAAAGCCATCCAGGGAGGCTGGCTGTCTGTGGCCTTAAAGGTGACCAGGGCCAAAGGGAGGGGCTGCTGAGTTTGGGAGACTCTGTTTTATCAGTAGTCCAGTTGGTCTGGGGTCTCGGTCATCATCGTATTACAGTCTATGAGGGCAGGGATTGTCTTGTTGGCCATTCTGAAGTGGAGTGTGTGGAGGAATGAGGGAGTGAGAATACGAGGGGACAGGTGAGTGTGTGGATGAGGGAGGGTGGGCTGGCTGTGGGATGGGTAGAGAGATGAATAAGTGATTAGAGAGATGCAGGTATGAATGAACAGTTGGATGACAATGACTCAGCAGATGTGTAAGTGGACTGATGGGTGAAAACGGTTGCTGGGTGGAAGGCTGAGTGTGTGGGATAGATGTGTGAGTGAATAGGTGAATGGATGGATGGAGGGTGGACAGACGAAAGGGTGGATGAATGGATGTGCAAGTGGATGGGTGTGAGTAGGTGGATGGGTGAATGAATGGATGGATGTGTGGATGGATGGATGGATGGAGGATGGATGGATGGAGGATGGAAGATAGACAGATGACTTGGTGGGTGAATTAATGTGTGGATGGATGTGTTGGTGAATGGATGGAGGAAGGATATATGGGTTGGGTACATGTGTTGGTGGGTGAATGGATGGATGACTGCATTCATGGATGAATGGAAGATATATGGATGAGTATGTGGGTGAATGGTGGATGTGTGAGTTGATGGATAGATGGATGAGTGGATGGGTGGATGGATATGAGAGTGGATGAATGGCTGAATGGGTGGATAGCTGTATGGGTGGATGTGTGGGTGGATGGATGGGTGGATGGGTGGATGGATATATGGATGGATAGATGGATGGATGGATGGACTGATGGATGGATGGATGGATGAGTGGATGGATGGATGTGTGGGTGGGTGGATGGATGGATGGATGGGTGGGTGGGTGGATGGATGGTTGGATGGGTGGGTGGACAGATGGATGGATGTGTGGGTGGACAGATGGATGGATGGATGAGTGGATGTGTGGGTGGGTGGATGGGTGTGTAGGTGGGTGGATAGATGGTTGGATGAGTGGGTAGATGTATGTATGGATGTGTAGGTGGATGGATGGATGGATGGGTGGATGGATGGATGGATGTGTGGGTGGATAGATGGATGGATGGGTGGATGGACGAGTGGATGGATGTGTGGGTGGATGGGTAGATGGATGGATGAGTAGATGGATAGGTGGATGGATGGATGGACGTGTGGGTGGATGGATGGTTGGATGAGTGGGCAGATGTATGGATGGATGTGTGGGTGGATGGATGGATGGATGGATGAGTGGATGGGTAGGTGGGTGGATGGATGTGTGGGTGGATGGATGGTTGGATGAGTGGGCAGATGTATGGATGGATGTGTGGGTGGATGGATGGATGGATGGATGAGTGAATGGGTGGGTGGGTGGATGGATGTGTGGGTGGATGGGTGGTTGGATGGGTGGGTGGATGGATGGATGGATGGATGGACGAGTGGATGTGTGGGTGGGTGGATGGATGGATGGATGAGTGGATGGGTAGGTGGGTGGATGGATGTGTGGGTGGATGGATGGTTGGATGGGTGGGTGGATGGATGGATGGATGAATGGGTAGATCTATGGATGGATGTGTGGGTGGATGGATGGATGAGTGAATGGGTGGGTGGGTGGATGGATGTGTGGGTGGATGGGTGGTTGGATGGGTGGGTGGATGGATGGATGGATGGATGGACGAGTGGATGTGTGGGTGGGTGGATGGATGGATGGATGAGTGGATGGGTAGGTGGGTGGATGGATGTGTGGGTAGATGGATGGTTGGATGGGTGGGTGGATAGATGGATGGATGGATGGACTGATGGATGGATGGATGGACTGATGGATGGATGGATGGATGATGAGTGGATGGATGGATGTGTGGGTGGGTGGACAGATGGATGGATGGATGGATGGATGTGTGGGTGGTGGATGGGTGTGTGGGTGGGTGGATAGATGGTTGGATGAGTGGGTAGATGTATATATGGATGTGTGGGTGGATGGATGGATGGATGGGTGGATGGATGGATGGATGTGTGGGTGGATAAATGGATGGATGGGTGCATGGACGAGTGGATGGATGTGTGGGTGGATGGGTAGATGGATGGATGAGTAGATGGATAGGAGGATGGATGGATGGACATGTGGGTGGATGGATGGTTGGATGAGCGGGCAGATGGATGGATGGATGTGTGGGTGGATGGATGGATGGATGGATGGGTGGATGGATGGATGGTTGGATGAGTGGATGGGTAGGTGGATGGATGGATGTGTGGGTGGATGGATGGTTGGATGGGTGGGTGGATGGATGGATGGATGGATGGACAAGTGGATGTGTGGGTGGGTGGATAGATGGATGGATGAATGGGTAGATCTATGGATGGATGTGTGGGTTGATGGATGGATGAGTGAATGGGTGGGTGGGTGGATGGATGTGTGGGTGGATGGGTGGTTGGATGGGTGGGTGGATGGATGGATGGATGGATGGATGAGTGGATGTGTGGGTGGGTGGATAGATGGATGGATGAGTGGGTAGATCTATGGATGGATGTGTGGGTGGATGGATGGATGAGTGAATGGGTGGGTGGTTGGATGGATGTGTGGGTGGATGGGTGGTTGGATGGGTGGATGGATGGATGGATGGATGTGTAAGTGGACAGATGGATGGATGGATGGATGAGTGGATGTGTGGGTGGTTGGATGGATGAGCTGGTGGATGAATGGATGGATGAGTGGGTAGATGTATGGATGGATGTGTGGGTGGATGGATGGATGGATGGAAGACAGTTCCTCCCCAACATTTCCCACCTTCCTCCTCACCTAGTGAATGGGAATAGTTGTCAGTTTTGCAATCAGACAGACTCAATTTCTGACCCTGGCTCCACTATTCATTTCTGTGATTTTGGATAAGTCACTTCATCTTTCCTGAGCCTTCGTTTCCTCATTTGTAAAAGAGAAAGAACAACAATAGCTCTCTTTCAGCGTTGCTGTAAACATTATCATTAATCTGTTATAAAGTGATCCATCTATCAGTTTTGGCTTAGATTGTTACCAGTGCACCCATGAATGTAAGATGTTAATAACAGGAGGGAAGCAGGAAGGATGAGAGTACATGTGCTTAAAATATATGGACTTTCTCTGCCATTTTTCTGTAAACCTAAACTGCTCTTAAAAAATTAAGTCTATTAAAAAAAAAAAAAAAAAAAAAAAACCACACACTATATAGAAGAGAGAAGGGGGTATCAAGGATGGTGTAAGAATTCCAGAGGCAGGCACAGTGAGGATGAAGGCCTAGAGGCATGAAGGGGCTGGTGTGTGTGGGGAAGGGATGCTGGAGATGTCAGGGCAGTGAGGGAATGTTGAAAAGAGGCCAAAGGGAGGCAGCAATGCAGCCGGACAGGGCCACAAATGCTGGGGATCTTGGCTGTCCCCTGAGAGCGCTAGGGAGCGATGGGGGAGTGCAGAGCTGGGAAGGGATACGAGCAGATCTGGGTGGGGGGAATATTTTTTGGTAGCCTGTATAGAGAAGGGTAAGGGCAAGGCTGGAGGCTGAAGGCCAGAGAGGAGGTGGGGCCGTGGTCTAGGTGGGGAGGATAGCTGAGCCAGGGGATGGGCACAGAGAGGAGGGGATAGAGGAAGACAGATTAGGACGTCAGATCAGTGGCTCTTGGCAACTGGAGGGGGAGGTAAGAAGACAGGACTGGTGAATTGATTCTCAGTGGAGAAGCCGCTATGCTGCCCCCTCCAGGGCACATCTAGTAATGTCTGCAGGCATTTTAGTCCCCGGGTGAGCTCCCTCGGCTGATAACTGAAAGGTTGACAGTTTGAATTCACCCAGACACCACAGAAGAAAGGTCTGGCAGTCTACCTCCAACAAGTCAGGCACTGTAGGCCATTTGGAGCTCAGGTCTGTGCTGACACACACGGGTCACCCGGAGTCAGAGTTGACTTGGCAACAACATGTTTTGTCTTGGCAGACATTTGTGGTTGTCTCCACTTGGGTGAGGGTGCTACTGGCATGGAGTGGGTGGAGGCCAGGGACGCTGCTCGACACCCTGCAGTGCACAGGACGGCCCCATCCCAGAGAAGGATCTGACCCCATGGCAGCAGTGCTGGGGCGGAGAAGTCCTGGTTGAGGGTGACACTACGTTCTGGTTTGAGCGGTTGGTGGACAGTGTGGTGTCTGTGGAGGAAAGACCTCCAGGAGATCAGGACGGAACCTGGGAGTCACCCTGGACCCCCTCGCACCCCCCAGGTCCCTCCATCACCAAATCCTTTTGGTTCCACAATCTACTCAGAATCTTCCCGCTTCGTCCCCTGCTCTGCCTCCAGCTGGTCTGGCCCCATCACCATCAACCTGGACCAGTGGAGTCGCCTCCTCTCTGGTCTCCCGACTCCCACCCTCATCCCCACAGTCTGTGCTCCCAGCTGCAGGCAGAGGGCGCCCATGAGCACCGGAGTCAGGGTCCCTCCAGCCTCTGTGCACAACCCTCCAGGCCTCCCACCTCCGTCAGATAAAAGCTCAAGGACAGTTCACAAGCTTTGCCTCTCATTCAAAGCCCTTCTCCCTCTGTCTCCCCACCTCAGCTCCTGTAGTATCTCTCACCTCCTGCCACACACCCAAAAAGCTCAGGTTCCAGACACCAGGCACATCATATCTGTGCCTGCTTCCTGGAGCAGGTGGCCCTTCCTCTAGGCTCCAGCTCCAAGGGTCCCTCTTCCAGGCAGCCCTCGCTGACGCCCCAGGAAGAACCATCACCCGCCCTCTGGATTTCCCTTTCCTGCACCCTGCTCTCTGCCCCAAGCTGACCACGCATGGAGGTGGGTCCAGCTCTGCGGTCCTAGCCTGGGAGCTGCCACGTCACCCGTCTGTCAGGTATTTTTTCCTGGAGCCTGGGCTGAGCAAAGAGACTTGTTGCCTTTGAGGGACTACAGCCATCTCTGTCCCCTTCTCCAAGGACAGCATCTCCAGGCTGGGACAGAGGTGTCCTTGTGGGCTGGAGAAGAGCATTATACCGGAGGACAGGCAGCGCTGGGTTCAAATCCTCACTCTGCCGCTACTTATGTGTGACCTGGGCCACTAGGAACCTCAGACTCCTCCTCTGTGGGGTGGGCATCTTCTCTCCATGCTAAAGGGCCATTGAGGGCTTCTTCAGGGTTACCCAGGAGATAACCCTGGGTACCCCATCTCTTCTGAGCCAGAGACCCATGTTTTAGGGGGCCTGTATCATTAAGCAAACCCCTAAATGATTTAATTTATCTACAAATCATATGATTGGTGTCCAGATTAAACTATAGGTGCCACATAATGGTCTTTTCGTAGATGCTCCTAAGACCACCTTTGTCTTAAAAGACTAGAAGATTTGAGGACATGTAAGGAGACCTGGTGGCACAATGGTGAAGCACTTGACTGCTAACTGGAAGGCTGGTGGTTCTAACCTGCTCAGCAACTGAGGCGAGAGACCTGGGGACCTGCTTCTCTGAAGGTTACTGCCTAGAAAACCCCATGGGGCAGCCCTACTCATCCAATCGACTTGATGGCACCTAACAACAGGGACATTTCAGGGAAGATGGTAGAAGTGGGCCTCTCTGATGCCCATGCGCCAAGGACCAAAGCCCCAAAACAGTATCAGTGGGAGTGAAGGCCATGAGTTCAGACACCTCTGAGCCCAGTTCCACCCCTTACCTGCTATGCAATCTTAGGCAGGTCACTGTGCCTCTCTGAGCTTCAGTATTTCCGTAGGGATCAAGAGAGGTATCCCACAAAATCCCCAGCCTGTGAAAGTGCTCAATGAATCACTGTTATTATCTTTATCAGAGAGAGGATATTGTGTTAGAGAAGGGCTCAGACTTAAGACTTGACTCTGATCTCCAAGGTTCAAATCCGACCTCTGATCCCATCATCTTGTGACCTCGGGCAAACATCTTAATGGTCTGTGATTCAGTTTCCACATCTGTGAAATGGGGATGTGAATGGAAATAAGAGTGCTCTTGGGGTAATCTGAGCCTTCAAAGGAATAGCACAGTGGCGTGCCCAATGAGATGCCTGGGGCCCAGTCAATATGGACTATTCTTATCGTTATTGTAACTTTGAGTTGTGAGGTCATAAAAGCTCAGATCCCGGGGCAGAGAGTGGAGGAGCTGGGTGTACGGAAAGGCCTTCAGGGTTCCCTGGTGAAGAAGTCCCTTCTCTGTGGAGCCCCTCCTTGCTCACCTCCAGAGGTGGGGAGCTCTCTCCCTCCTTCCCAAGGGAGCTATAATGAGGCAAACTTAGTTAATAGGAAATTCTGTACACTGAGCAAATCTCCTGCTCCCCAAAGACCCCCCATGGGTTCCTGATTTGCCCCTGGGGTCTCATGAGATCTGTGCACAGAGTCTATGACCCTGGCCTTTCAAAGCCCAGGACTTACAAATGGGAGTGGGTGTGAAAGGGTTACAGGACTGCCAAGTGCTTCTCACAGGTGGGGGTGCTGTCTATACCTACCCTGTCCTCTCAGAGCCCCAGGGCTGGGCCAGCACAGGGTGGCGCTGCATCCCGCCCCCACCCCTTTGTCCTCACCTGCCTTGGTGTGTGGAGCAGGGATGTTGGGGCAGGACTTGGGGCAAAAGTCTGACTTGCCATGGGCATTGGACAGACTGTGATTCAGGCTGAGAGATTTGTTCAGGGTGTGAAAGTTGCCTAATGACTAGATCTACCTTGCTGTAGTTCTCTTGGAAAGGAGGGAGAGAGCTCCCCATCCCTGGAGGTAAGCAAGCAGAGGCCCCACCGAGAAAGAATTTCTTTACCAGGGAATCCTGAAGGCCTCTCCTCACACACAGATCCTCTGCTCACTGCCCAGAACAAGCAACCCAGGACCCTCAAAACTGAAATGGGGTCCCTGGCCTCTTCAGTGATCGATCCAGTCCTAAACTTCCCCTTCCTCTCAGAAGGATGGGGTCAGGCAGGGACTGTGACCTTCCCATATGCCCTGGAGAAAAAAAGGTCAGAAAAGGTGCAAAGTACAGGCAGTGTACCCCGTGGATAGTGCAGTCTATAAACCCAGCTTCCTGGGTTCAAACCTTGGAAATACCACTTACTGCCCCTGTGGCCTTGAGTGTGTCACTTCTGCTCTCTGCTCCTCAGCTTCCTCATCTGCAAAATGGGGACGATAACACCAGCTACTTGAGAGCTTGCTGTGAGGACTGAGTCGCTGTGCGTGGTAATGAAAACAGTGATAAGTGAATATTGAGGGTAAGCTTATTAGTATTAAAAAAACAGTGAACTTCATTAACGTTACTAAAAGAACGGTGACTGGGAACTATAAATCAGAGCTCTATTTATCCAGAAACGGGGTAAACATCACACATCTTCGCTAATTAGAAAAACTAAGCTAAGAGATCAAGGGGGATGTAGGAACTGTTTCAGCACCAGGGACAGCGACCCTGTCATTTCCCCTCTTCTGGAAAACCTCCCAGACTCAGTGGCAAATGGCCTTCAAGGGTGTTTAGGCATCCACGCCACCTTCCTGGGGCCAGCACCCTTCATACTGCCCAATCAGGGGCTCCACAGGCAAGAAAAAAGTCCCCGCAGAAACTTCCTTGTGCCCCCTTTATAAAAAAAATCTGCCTGCAGCCCAATTTCTTGCCAATTATACCTAATTTCTCTCAGGCCTTAGGGCTAGTTGTCTTAGCTCTTTTCTCTGAACACCTGAACCAAAAAAAAAAAAAAAAAAAAACCATTGACTCCCGTCAAGTGGATTCCGACTCCCAGTGACCCTGTAGGACAGAGTTGAACTGCCCCATAGGGTTTCCGAGGCTGTAATCTTTACAGAAGCAGACAGATACAGCTTTCTCCTGCAAAGCAGCTGGTGGATTTGAACCACCGACCTTTGTGTTAGCAGCCAAGTGCTTAACCACTGTGCCACCAGTACTCTTTCCTGAAAACTTGTTGTTTTTGTTGTTATGTGCCGTCGTGTCGGACCCGACTCATAGCGACCCCTCCTTGGGTTTCCGAGGCAGTACCACTACGGAAGTAGATTGCCCAACCTTCCTTCCGAGGAGTGGCTAGTGGGTTTGAACCTCCAGCCTTCTGGTTAGCAGTCAGATGCCTTAGGCTCTATGCTACCAGAGCTCCTGCAAACCTATGGGGATGGAATTCAGAACACAGAAATACCAAGAAAGAGAGTGATGCAGGAGGAGATGTTTCCATCATACAGAACCAAAAAGGACAAACACACAGAATTAAATGCAGTAAGATGTTCAACCTTTTTCATAACTATAGAAATATGCATGAAAATGTCAACAAAATACAAAGACACACCCATCCTGATAACTGACATTCAAAAGGCTGACAAGATCAATGTGCTGAAGAGAAAGCATTAATAAAACGCTTACACTTTGTTGGTGGGAGCATATATTGGTATAACCCCTTTTGGAAAAGTGTTTGAAAGAATCAATTAAAGTTAAACACATGTCAGCAATTCCAGTCTTAGGCCTGCTTTTGGGCACCAAAATACTTGTACAGCAAAGTTCACAGAAGTTTCATTTGTAACAGTCCAAACAGCAAACAACCCAAATGCCCGTCCATAGGAGAATGGATAAACAATTTGTAGAAGATCTGTACACTAAAATGCTATACAAAAACCAGAGGGCGTCTCCACTGAGCCATATGACCAGGAGTCCCTGAGTGGTGCCGTTAACGTGCTCGGCTGCTCACTGAGAGGTTAGAGGTTCAAGTCCTCCCTGAGGCGCCTGGGAAGAAAGGCCTGGCAATCGACCTCCAAACCATCAGCTCTTGAACACAGCAGGGAGCACAGTTCTACCGTGACGCACACGGGGTTGCCGTGAGTCATAGCCAACTTGACGGTGACTGGTACTTTTTTCCCACACGGCCACCTGTTGTTGGGCGTATGTTGAGTGAAAGAAGCCAGACGCAAAAGCGGACATACTATGATTTCATTTATGGAAGTTCAAAAACAGGACTAAGCACTCAGAGGCATTGATTCGTGATGCACACAGGACAGCAAACCGTAAAGCGAAGCAAAAACGTGTCACCACGAGAGAAGCAAGGAAGCGAAGCGGCTTGCTGTGAACCACGGAGAGGGATGTGGGGGCGTGGGCGGGGCCGGCGTGGGCGGGGCCGGCGTGGGCGGGGCCTTCTGGTTCCGCCATGTTTATTTCTTGACCTGAGAGATGGTTCCAGGCATGGTCATTGCTTGTTAGTTGTTCATGATGCTTTCTGAACTGTTTGGAGGTGTATGTGTGTTGTTGTCTGTCATCAAATTGATTCCGACTCCTAGTGACGCTATAGGACAGAACTGCCCCATAGGGTTTCCTAGATGATAATCTTTATAAGAGGAGCTCTGGTAGCGTAGTGCCTAGGGCACTTGACTGCTAACCTGAAGGCTGTGGTTCAAACCCACCAGCCACTCCTCGGAAGGCAGATTGGGCAATCTACTTCCAAGGAGGAGTCGACTATGAGTCGGTCTGACTCGACGGCACAAAACAAAAACAATCTTTATATGAGCTGAGAGTAGGTCTTTTCTCTCACGGAGGGGCTGGTGGGTTTGAACCGCCAACCTTTCAGTTAGCAGCCAAGTGCTTAATCATTATGCCACCAGTGCTCCTCGGGTATGTTTGTAAAATATTCCAATTACAAGTGTTTTTAAAATGCTAGAAGCCATCCTCAGCTCTGTTTGGTCCCCACCCGGAGACCTGGAGGCCTGGAGCGGACCCCTCTCCACCACCAGCTGGTGGGAGTCGCCGCTGGCAAGCAGCCCGCAGGACGCAGCGTTAATTAGCTCCCACCCAGGGCGGAAGTTGGACCCCACCGAGCTATTTCCGGGGGCTCTGCACAGGAAGGTGCAAGGCAGGAGTCAGGGATCCCGGACCATGATGGCAGCAAAACTGAGAACCACAGAGGTTAGGGAGACCGAGCCAGGAACTGGGGTCCAGACCCCTGCCACAACTCTGCAGACCCAATACCTGCCACTCGCTCGGGACCCCTCCTCAAGCAAACAGCTTTCAAAATATTTTGGTCTCATAGGTCTTTCCCCGGCTCTCTTTAGGGCTTCTCTCTGCGTCTATTGCTCAATGTCTCATGTCGTTGTCACTCTCGCCAGGAAGCCGCCCACTCACACCTTCACTCTAGCCCACCTCAAGGCTGGCCCCTCCTCTCGCTTCTCCTGTTTGGCCCTGCACCTCGTGGCTGGTCTGTCCTATGGCAGTTTCAGACTTTATCTGCACTGATGAGGGAAACTGAGACCCAGAGAGGGGCAGGGCCCATCCCAAGGCCACACAGCATGTCAGGGGCAGGGCTCACTCCTCCCTATCTTAATGCCAGGGGCCCGTCTGGCTCCTTGGAGCGGCTGGTCCCCTCCCCAGCCTCCTTCCTGGGGCAGCTGCTCTGCCTGCCCTCGCTCCATGTCACCCAGCGTTCTCAGTATCCTCCGTCTACAATCAGCGACAGATTTAATTGACAGCTGTCCCTCCTCTCAAAAAAAAAGTGGCTTCAGTGTCCTTTTCTTTCTTTGGATTTTATTGTAGGAAAATATATGTAACAAAATTTTGCCATTTTAACCATTTTTAAGGGTACACAATTCAGTGACGTTAGGTACACTCACCACCTTCTTCAGCCCTCACCACGACCCACTTCCTAAAGTTTTTCATGTCCCTGAACAGAAACCCCGCCACTCTCTGTCAGTGTGCTGTGCTGTGGTGGCCTGCGTGTCGCTGTCAGGCTGAAGGCTATGCTACAGATGTGTCAGATACCAGCAAGGTCACCGTGATGGACAGGCTTCAGCAGAGCTTCCAGACTGGGACCTACTGGGAAGAAGGACTGGGCCAGCCTCATCTGGAAAAAATTGCCCATTAGGCATTGAGTTTATGCTCATGGTGGTGGAATATTTTGGAAAAGGACAGCAATAATGGTGACACAACATGAAAAATGTCATCAATGTCCCTGAGCTGTAAACGGGGTGGATGTTGGTGAATGTCTTGTGTATGTTTTCACCACAATAAAAGTGGAAAAAAAGAAAGAAAAATTGCCCGCTGAAAACCTTATGAATAGCAGTGAAACACTGACTGATATGTGACTGGGAAACCATGGACGTGGCAGCATGCGCCTCTGTTGTCCCAGACAGCTCGGTGCCCTGCAACGACCCCTCCTGGCTTCCTCAGCCCTGTCATTAGGTCACGCACCTCCTGTGAGACAGTTGTAGGGTTTGCTGGGCTACAATTTTTATGGAAGATCATCTCCCTTGGAGCCATTGGCTGGGTTTGAACTGCTAACCTTTCTATTAGCAGCCAAGCACTTAACTGTGGCGCCACCAGGACTCCCTGCCCCTGCCTCAAGCAACCCCTTTCTGCGTTCAGACAGATCTCAGAAGTGGGATCAGACACGCGGTGCTTCCGGGCTGGGGGTCAGCCTGCTCTCCGCGTAACGCCCCTCCCCCTCTCTCCCCTCTAGGCTGTGCGTTTCTCACCTATTGTGCCCGGGACTCCGCCATCAAAGCCCAGACGGCCCTGCACGAACAGAAGACTCTGCCCGGGGTGAGTCCTGCCCTGCGAGGTGTCTGTGTGGGGGAGGGTGCAGAGGGGTGGCCTCCGAGCCACTTCCTGGGACCAGAAATGGAGCCCTGGTGGGACAAGGGTTAATACTCAGTTGGTAACTGAAATGAAAGATTGGCAGTTCTAACCCACCCAGGGACTCCAAGGGAGAAAGATCAGGCAGTCTGCTCCCACTGAGGTTGTTATTGGTGGTATAAGGCTACTTTGAGTTGATTCCAACTCACAGTGACTGCGTGTCCAACAGAAAGAAGCACTGCGCGGTTCTGCTCTGTCCTCACTGTCATAGCTATGTGTGAGCCCATCGTTGTAGCCACTGTGTCAGTCTGTCTCATTGAGGGTCTTCTTCTTTTTCCCTGACCCCTCCACTTTACCAAGCATGATGTTCGTCTCCAGGGATTGGTTCCTCCTGATCACATGACCAAAGTACAAGAGATGAAGTCTGTTCATCCTTGCTTCTAAAGAGCATTCCGGGTGTACTTCTTCCAAGACAGATTTGTTCATTCTTCTGGTAGTCCGTGGTGTTTTCAATATTCTTCGTCAACACCATAATTCAAATGCATCAACTCTTCTTCGGTCTTCCTTATTCATTGTCCAGCTTTCCCATGCACATGAGGGGATTGAAAATACCATGGGTTGGGTCAGGGGCACCTGAGTCCTCAAAGTGACATCTTCATTTGCAGCAGATTTGCCCAGTGCAATAGGTCATCTGACTTGTTGACTGCTACTTCCATGGGCATTGATTGTGGATCCAAGTAAAATGAAATCCTTGACAACTTCAATCTTTTCTCCATGTATCATGATGTAGCTTATTGGCCCAGTTGTGAGGATTTCTGTTTTCTTTATGTTGAGGTGTAATCCACACTGAAGGCTGTAATCTTAGATCTTCATCAGTAAGTGCTTGGAATCCTCTTCCCTTTCAGCAAGCAAGGTTGTGTCAGCTGCACATTGCAGGTTGTCCCTGAGTCTTCCTCCAATCCTGATGCTGCATCTTCTTCATATAGTCCAGCTTCTTGGATTATTTGCTGTAACCTAGGAAACCCTCCAGGGCAGTTCTCCTGTCACATGAGGTCGCTATGAGTTGAAGTGACTCAATGGCAACCAGCAGGGACTGGATCCAGGAAGAAGTGTCAGGAGCTGACGGGCAGGAACCATCATCTGAGTGAGCATTTATTGAGTGCCTACTGCATGCCATGCCCTGAGCATCATACCAGAGCCAGGGTGTATGATAGTGCAGGGGGCATACTGCACAAGGGCTCCTGGCCCAGGGTGCAACATGAAGCATGGGTTAGTATCAGCCAGACATTCCAGGCAAAGGGAATAGCCTGTGCAAAGGTCCTGAGGCAAAACCCAGCCTAGTAAGCAAGGAGGCCTATGTGGCCTGAGTGGAGTGAGTGAAGGGGAGAGAGGATGAGGGAAGAGAGGGGATGGGGCATGTCATGCAGGGTCTTATGGGTAATAGGGAGGAGCCTAAACCCTGCCTGTTTCTTGACATAAAAAGCAAAAGGTTAAGAAGTAGGCTATTAACTGAAATGTCCACAGTTCAAACCACCAGCTGCTCTGCGGGAGTATGATGAGGCTGTCTCCTTCCATAAGATTGACAGCCTTGGAAACCCTCTGGGGCAGTTCCACTCTGTCCTCTAGGGGCGCTGTGAGTTGGAATAGACTCCAAAGCAGTGGGTATGGTTTGGGCTTTGCTTCTGTGAAGATTGACAGCCTTGGAAACCCTCTGGGGCAGTTCCACTCTGTCCTCTAGGGGCGCTGTGGGTCAGAATGGACTCCACTGCAGTGGTGTGGTTTGGGCTTTGCTTCTGTGAAGACTGACAGCCTTGGAGACCCTGTGGGGCAGTTCCACTCTGTCCTCTGGGGGCGCTGGGGACCGAGACCGACCCGACGGCAGTGGTTGGAGGGCCCAGTCCTGTGCCATCTTCAGGATTGTCGGTGTGTCTGAGCCTATTGCTGTGGCCGTGTGTCAGTCCATCTCACTGAGGGCTTTCCTCGTTTCCGCTGACCCTCTACTTTACTTTCCCCAGAGACTGGGGCTTGTAGCTACGTAAGTCCAGCCTTCACCTCTGTCTTCACATGGCTTTTCCCTGTGTCTGTGTCTCCCAAGTCCCCCTCTCCTTTCTCTTTTCAGGATGCCTGTCACTGGATTTGGAGCTCACCCCAAATCCAAGATGATCTCATTTCCAGATCCTTAAGTTAATAACATCTGCCAAGACTTTTTTTTTTTTTTTCCCCCCAAATAATGTCATGATTACAGACTCTGGAGGTTAGAACTTGAACTTGTCTTGTGGGAGGCCACCATTCAACAACCACAGGGGTGATTACAGAATGAATGGAAAAGTGAGCGTTGGGCAGCGGGCCCAGGTCACCGGCCCTGACCATTGGCCATTGACCCCAACTCATGATGACCCCACACACAACAGAACCAAACACTGCTGCCCCGTCCTATTCCATCATCATCATTGGACCGTTGTGTGGTCCATAGGGCTCTCACTGGATGATTTCCGGAAGCCAGTCACCAGGCCCTTCTTCCTGGTCTCAGTCTGGAAGCTTTGCTGAAACCTGTTGAGCATCCCAGCCACACTTGAGCCTCCGTGGACAGAGGCTGGCCGTTTAGTGGAAGGCAGGTGGGATGATTTCTTGCAGGAGTGGGCATTTGCGCTGAGTCTTGAGAGATAAGGAGGGTTTTGACAGATGGAGATGGAGGTGGTGTGGGGATGGCGTGTACCGAGACTTGGAGGCAGGAACATGCCCAGCCTTCTGTTGGACACAGCTCAAGAGTCTAGAACACGAGAGGTGTGGTCGCCTGATGAAGGAGTTTAGGTTAGGGTAGGAGGGATTCTCAACTGGGGGTGCTTCTGACCCTCAGGGACACTGGGTGATATTGGGGACATGCGTGGGTGTCATGACTTGGGGGGCATCGAGTGGGTGAAGGCCAGGGATGCTCCCTTCACACCCTGCAGTGCACAGGACGGCCCACCCCAGAGAAGGGTCTGGCCCCTCTGTCAGCACGGCTGGGAAAGGAAATCCTGTGTTAATTCTTTGGAAAAAAATTGCATTTGGTCCCTGCTCACACCACACACCAGGATAAACTCCCAGTGGGTCAGATGGTGTAGACCAGGGAGACCCGCCCACTCCTGTGACTCCGCCCCCCTCCTCCCCACTCGGTGTATGGATTTAAACGTGGACAGTCTTAGGACGCCAGGAGGTCAGAGGACTGTGGGACAGAGTATGTGGGGGGTTCTCCTCCAGGGTGATTCTGCCCCCAGGGGACCCTGGGCGATGTCTGGGGACATTTGTGGTTGTCAAGACTGGAGGGGGTACTGCAGGCATCGGGTGGTGGAGGCCAGGAATGCTAGTCGACACTCTACCGTGCACAGGATGGCCCCACCCCACAGAAGGCTCCAGCCCAAATGTCAATCATGCTAAGGTTGGAGGGCAAAGCTGCTGAACGTTCTGGGCAGTGCTGTCCAGTGGAGATTTAACACACACCCTGTGGAAATTTAAAATTTCCGCGAAGCCACTTGAAAACCAAAAAAACCCAAACTCACTGACATCAAGCCAATTCACATTCATAGCAACCCTCATGGGGTTTCTGAGGCAGTAAATCTTTACAGAAGTAGAGTGCCCAATCTTCCTTCTGCAGAACGGCCAGTGGGTTTGAACCACTGACCTTCTGGTTAGCAGCCAAATAACTGGTGAAATCAATTTTAATAATATATTCCATTTTAACCCAATATATCCCAAATCTTATTTTTTCAACACATCGTTGTTGTTGTTGTTGTTGTTGTTATGTGCCGTCGAGTTGGTCCCGACTCATAGCGACCCCTCCTTGGATTTCCAAGGTGGTATCACTATGGAAATAGATCGCCCAACCTTCCTTCCAAGGAGTGGCTGTTGGGTTTGAACCACCAGCCTTCTAGTTAGCAGTCAAGTGTCTTAAGCTCTACACTACCAGAGCTCCTTTCAACACATCATCGATAGGAAATTTATTATTGGGATAGTTCTCATTCTGTTTGTTTGCTTTCCACACAGTTTTTGGAATCTGCTGTGTACTTTACACTCACATTGCTAATCAGATACTGTGATAGTTGGAGTTGTGTGTCAACTTGGCTGCACCACAATTCTGAGTGGTTTCAGCAGGTGCGATGTGGTTGTTCCCATGATGAGATTGAATGTATATGCTTTGAGCAGCCAATCCACTGAAAGGGAGTTTCCCTGGGGGTGTGGCCTGCTTCCCATATATATATTGACATCCTGGGAAAATTCAGGAACCTTCTGTGGATCTGGATCCCATTGTGCTGCCTACAACTGCCTGTGAGTGGACAATCCAGCATTTTCCCTGATCTTGGATTCGTCATCTGTCGAAGTCAACAGCCGTCATACTGCCTCCAATCTTGAGCTCATCAACCCCTGCAGCGGCATGAGTTGGGAAAAAGCCTCCAGCGTCAGTGGGCCTGGAGCAAGAGGCAGAGCAGAAGCCCAAGGTCATGGGGCTTTCACCCAGCCCCTAGAGCTGGAAGCTTTTCTTAACTTAGGTGGCTGCTGGCTGCTGAGGCTGGCAAACCCAAGGTCGACAGGTAAAAAGGTGTAGTCTAAAGATCATCAGACAGCATTGCAGGTCACTAGTTCAAGTCCAGAAGAAGTTCCAAGATCCACAGGGCATGGCAGGCTGCTGAATGAAGACTCAGCTACATGCAGGGTCCAACCGTGCCAAAAAGCTGCAGAGACCTTTCTGAAAGCTGCTTCTTATGTACTGGGAGCAGACCACATCCCAAAGGCAGCTACTCAGCTGCTCCCGTAGGTTCCACCATGGAGATGATTACCAGGCTCATCATGGGGAACACTACATCCAGCTGCCCAGCCACCCAACCAGGCCCAGCCACGCTGACACAACCTTAACTTCCACAGATATTAAATTTTTACTGTGAATGCCTGATCTATTTAGATTTTATAAATTTGACCATTGAAAAAAGTAAAAGTAGATTCAAATACCCAAGTTATTCTAAACATACTTGGAAGTTTCCTAAGAACAGGACAGTTATTTAAATTCAAATTGATATTTATTATAACTAAACCAAATCTACACTTTGGTTCCTCCATCGCCCCAGCCCCATGTCAAGTGGTCAGTGACTCTCATGGACAATGTCCTAGATCAGTTGTAGCAAACTCTTTCTGTGAAGGGTCAGAGAGTATATTTTCAGCTTTTGTGGGCCATAAGGTCTTTGTCACAACTTCCCAGGCCCTGCTGTTATAGGCACTAAAATGTCCAGAGACACCATGTCAATGAAGGGATCTCGTTGTGTGCCAATAAAACTTTATTTATAAAAACAGGCAGGGAGCTGGAATAGGCCTGGGAACTGTAGTTTGCCAGTCTCTGTTCTAGACATCCAGGTCAGTGATAACCAGTGGTAAAGAGCTCCATTGTTAACTAGAAGGTTGGGGTTCAAACTCACCCAGGGGCTCTGCAGTGGGGAAGATCTGGCAATCTGCTCTCATAAAGATTACAGCTTAGGAAACCCTATGGGGCAATTCGACTTTGTCATCTAGTGTTGCCATGAGTGAGAGTTGACTGGATGGCAACCAGCACTAATAACAGTAGCCCCGGGTAGCTGTTGTTGTTGTTGTTAGGTGCCCTCAAGTTAGCTCTGACTCATAGTGACCTTATGTACCAGGGAACAAAATCCTGCCCGGCTCCGCACCATGCCCACAATCCCTGTTGTGTCCGTCCATCTCATTGATGGTCTTCCCCTTTCTCGCTGACCCTCCACGTTACCAAGCATGACATCCTTCTCTACGGACTGGTCCCTTCTGACCACATGGCCGTATAGCTGTGGAGCCCTGGAAATGTGGCCAGGGAAACTGAGCAACTAAATTTTTTATGTTATTTAAGTTTAATTTAAACTTAAATTGCTACAGGTTATCAGTGGCTATGAGTTTGGACTGAGTGTATCTAGAATAAGGAAGATTGGGCAATCTACTTCTGTAGTGATACCACCTCAGAAACCCAAGGAGGGGTCACTATGAGTTGGATCCGACTGAACAGCAGTGAGGTTTTTTTTTTTTTTTTTTTTTTTTTTTTATGTCTAGAATGTTCTAGGAGCTCTGGTGGCATACTGCCTAAGACGTTTGACTGCTAACCAGAAGGCTGGCAGTTCAAACCCACCAGCTACTCCTCAGAAGGAAGGTTGGGCAATCTATTTCTGCAGTGATACTGCCTCGGAAACCCAAGGAGGGGTCACTATGAATTGGATCCAACTTGTCTAGAATGTTCTAGAGAAGGGATCAGCTACCATATTGAGTGTTGATCTAGAATGTTCTAGACTGGGGATCAGCTACCACATTGGATGGCACAGATCTTGAACGTTCCACACCAGGGTTCACCCACTGTGTTGAACAGTGTGGATCTGGAAGTGTGCTAGACTGGGGATAGGCTACCATATTGGATGATACTGATGCAGAATGTTCTAGACCAGGGGCCAGCTACCCTATTGGACAGGATAGGCCTAGAGTGCGCTCAGCTGGAGGTCAGCTACCACGTTTGACAGTGCAGATCTAAAGTCTAGAATCTAGAGGAAGAGAGGCCAAGGTGAACCTGATGCATCTGCAGTTGCTCCTAACTGTGCACAAGGACCATAGAGACACACACAGATGGGGACACAGGGAGCCACTCACGAGGAGCTCAATGCTAGAAAATAGTGGGCATGTACGTCCACACTGTGGGGTTCATGGTCTCTCCTGGACCCCAGCTCAAGAGAGGGGGCCCTCCAGCAATGTCCTTCTCCTCTCTGGGCCTCAGTTTCCCCAGCTTTCAAGAATGGGCTTGGGGAATAAATTACTACTGGTTCCCAGCAGGGCCTGTGACCTCATGCTAGCACCATTTCTTAGGGGAAAACTGAAGCTCAAAGAATAGGAGGGACTGGTCTGAGGCCACTCGGCAAGACGGTGGCAGGGTGAAGTTGGTGGGTATGGAGCCTTCGACCTCTGGATTCTCTGGTTGGGTTTCTTACAAGCTGGCCCCAGGGTGAGGGGACATGTTCAATAAACAAGAAGGTGGCAGCTCGGAGTGGGACCCTAGGCATGAGGGGATCCCCTGAGACTGAGTTCACTGCCTTCGCCCCTCCAGGTCTAGCCAGGCTTCCCTGAGCATGGTGGCTGACTCCTCCAAAACACTTCTTACGGTGTGAGAAATACCACATACATACAGACAGGTGTATGAAACACAAGTAATTATAAAGCAAACCCCCCAGTACCACTTCCCGGCCAGTCCCCCAGAAACCAGCCCCATCCCGTGCCCCGTCCCAAGCCCAGTGCTCTCCCTTTCTGCTAAAAGAGTTACTATCCTGCCTTTTACGACAACCATTCCTCCTTTTCGTTCTGATTTTAAAACTTAGGAATACCTCCTTAAAATATTAGGTGGTTTATACTTTACCTGTTTTCCTTTTAATTTCATGTGAATGGGATACTATTACATGCAGTTCTTTTTCTTTTTCTTTTTTTAATTGTGATTTGGGTGAAAATTTACAGAGCAAATTCACTGTCCATACAGCAGTTCACATATACTTTGTCTCATGTCATTGACCACAATTTATCACGATGGAACAGCTCTCCTCCCACTTCCTCCCGATAGTTACCTCTTTCCTGTGTCCATCCCTCCATGCACTCCTGCCCTCTGAGCTGTCTCCCTGTGCATACACAGCCCTTCTTTCTCCCATGATTGTGTTCTCCAAGAAGTGTATCCACCTCAGGTAACTCATATCCTTGTCTTTTGTTTGGCTGGAAGCCACAGGTGTGGGTTCAATTCCAGTCCTGAAAGGCAGCTAGGGGCCATAGTCTCAGTGGTTTCACCAGGCTCTATCAGACCAGCAAACCTGGTCCCCCCCCTTTTTTTTTCTCCAAATGATTTTGAATTTTTTCCACATTGTTCTCCCTCTCTATCCAGGATCTCCTGCATAGATCCCCTTCCAAGTGGTTGACATTGGTAGCTGGGCATCATCTAGTTCTTCTGGTCTTATAGTCATATAGGCTGCAGATTGGACGGTGTGCCAGTCACTAGGACTGATTGTATCCATGAATTTTGGTTTTCTTCATTCTTCTTTGCTCTGATTGATGATTGATGAGAGACCCATTGCTGCATCTAGATGGCAGCTTTACATGCAGTCTTATGTCTGCCTTTGACTCACAATGACTGATGAGATCCTCCCAAGTTGTTGTAGCCTTGGCAGGTTGTCCTTTTTCACTGCTGACTAGTATTCCACGGCTGGATTACATGTTTGGTTTACCCACTCTGCTGTCAATGGATGCTTGGATTGTTGCCCGTTGTTTGGCTGGTGTGAATAGCGCTGCCATTGAGCACCTTTGCCCTCATCTTTAGGTGGACGTGTGCTGTGTTTCTGTCAGGGACACATGCTGCATTTCCATTCAGCTATACCCTTTGGGAGAGTATGAGTGTCTTCAGATGTACCCATTTCCCAGGGCTGCTCTAACAAAGTTCTGCAAAGTGGGCGGCTTATAAGAACAGAAGTCTATTGTCTCACACCTCTGGAGGCTAGAAGTCCAAACCAGGGTTCAGCCGTGTCGATTCCTCTTCTGAGGGAGAATCTGTGCCGTGCCTCTCTGCTTGTTTCTAGTACTTTTTGGTGTTCCTCGGTTTACATCTGTCTCCATAGTGACCTGGCTGTCTTTCTTCTGTCTGACCCTCCCTATCTGTTCTTTAATAAGACACCACTCCGATGGGTTTAGGACCACCCTCCTCCCATATGACCTCATGTTAACTGATAACATCTTCCAAGACTCTTGTTTCCAAACAAGATCACGTTCACAGGTACCAAGGGGTAGGGCTTCAGCTTATTGTTTTTTGGGGGGAGCTCTGGTGGCATAGCGCCTAAGGCATTTGACTGCTAACCAGAAGGCTGGTAGTTCAAACCTACTAGCCACTCCTCAAAAGGAAGGTTGGGCAATCTACTTCCGTAGTGATACCGTATCGGTCACTGTGAGTCGAAACGACTCTATGGCAGTGAGTTTGGTTTTTTTAATTCAATCATTAACCATTCATAAGACCCACCTGATTAGTAAGGGGATTGACTTTTGGAGTGAACCTCCCTCCCCTGAGGACACCCGCAGAAATGGACTTGGTGCTTTCAGAATGAGAGCTGAGTAGCCAGGGCTGCTGGGGTTCCCCTCTGGAGGACGGGGCAGCCCCACACGAGGCTGGCCTCCCACTGAGAAGCTCACCTGCAGGACTGTGTGCCTGCCCCCGGCTGTGTGAAGAATGGCGTGGTGGGGGCGTCTGACCTCGTCTAGCTTCACAAGGAGGAGAGAGTCAGCAGCAGCAGCCCAGAACCCATTCCTGTGAGGCACAGGTCGGACGTACCTCCTCTCTCCAACCTGTTGACCAGTTCTGACACCAGCCGTCCCTCCCACGTCACTCTCCACTTCTCTGCTAGGTTCAATGATTCGTTGCAGTGGCCACACAGAACTCACAATGATGGGGCTTTCTAGCAAAGTAACAGGTTATAATTCAGGATACAGTTCTTTGGTCAGGACACTTTTTCAGCTGTGTCCACAGGCAGGCTTCTCCCTGGCCCTTTGGCGTCAGGCCTCTTGGGCCAGCCTGGCCTCTGTCCTCCTTGGGCAAGTGTTACAACGCTCTTTAGCTTCAACTCTACGTGCCCAGAGGCACCCCCACCCCACCGGCCAGCCTCGGCCGCAGGCACTCAGCTCTCTCACTCTGAGTTGGCAGACCCGCTGTAGCTGCCTTGCTCCGTGGGCCAGAATGCCCACTGCACTGTCTCCACCCAATCTCCTGGTTCCACTGCCGCCGTCTCTCTACAACTACTTCTCGCCATCTCCCACTGCCTTGGTGTCACAGCTCTCTCTCTGTATCCTGGGTCTAGGAGGTTCTCAGCACTGGGACTCCAGGCCCAAAGGACATGCTCCACTCCTAGCTCTTCCTTCTTGGTGGGAGTCAGGTCCCCCCCCAACCACCTCTGGGATGACTCCTTTTAGGAGGATGGCAAAACTACCAATCCCTCACTGTCGTCAAGTCAATCCCGACGCATAGCAACCCCTCCTTGGGTTTCTTGGGCAGTATCTCTATGGAAGTCAATTGCCCAGTCTTCCTTCTGAGGAGTGGCTGGTGGGTTTGAACCACCAGCCTTCTGGTTAGCAGTCAAATGCTTTAGGCACTACGCTACCAGAGTTCCGTCATTAAGGTTGCATACACCTCATTTGCTTGGTCCCATCCCCAGAAAGATGTCACACACTTTAGTTACATTTATAGCAAACTATCCAATCCCCATGGTGGGCCACCAAGGGACTTATTTGGTAGACTAATTTGCACAGTCCCACTCAGTCACTTGGTGGCAGTTACAAGACCATGGTGAAAAAGCCCATATAAAAGTGATCCATCACACCACACCTGTACACCTGTGAGCCAGGGGGCAGGACCACGCCACACAGGAAGCCAGGGCAGCTCCATCTCCCCCATCCGCCACCCTGAAAACAACACCACGTCTGTGTGTGAGTGTGTGCATGTCCTGAGTGTATGTCTGTGTGTGAGTGGGTATTGGAGTGTACATGAGAGTGTATATGTGTGTATGTGCGTGCATGTGTATGGATGTGTGTATGTGTGTGCGTGTCTGTATGCATGTGACTGTAAGTGCATGTGTGTGTGTGTCTAGGTGTCTGAGTGTGGGTATGTATGTGTGCATGTATACATGTGTGGCTGTGTGGATTCGTATATGTACACATGTGTACATGTATGTATACATGTGTGTCTCTATGTCTGTGTCTCTGTGTATGTATACATGTGTGTAGGTGGGTCTGTATATGTGTATGCATGTAAGTGTGGGTGTGTCTGTGTGTGTCTGTGTGTGTGTATGTATACAGGTGTGTCTGTGTGTTTATGTGAGTGTGGGTGTGTCTGTGAGTGTATGTGTGTGTTTTGGGGAAACAGGGTGCAGTGGACGCTACTGTTTGCTTCTTTTGTTTTGAGCTGGGAGGGGACTACCCTGGGTCATTTATTGACTCTCAGCTCCTCTCCAGGACACAGCCGGCCCCCCAGAGCTGCTCTCTGAAGCGAGTGTGACCCCCCTTTCCCATTCACTCTGCTAGTGTGAGAGCAGCATCCGCGGGGGATGCAGTTTAATCAAATCTCAGCGTTCTGGAATCGGATCCTAAATTGAATAACCGAATCCCAGAATAGAACCCTCCGGAATGGGCCTAGGACCCTGGGACTGAGGCTGAACAGGATGCTTTCAACTCCAGCAGCCCGGCTGTCACACCCCAGGGCCAGCCCCCTGAAGCCAGAGCGGCCTGGAGATCCAGGAGACGGAAGGGACCCCGCAAGGGCAGTGGGGGCTGCTTTGTCTCCATCACTGAGGGGCTGGGCCACTAAAGGGGACACTGCCTCTTTTCTTCATGAAGGTCTTGGGGTGTGAGGGACACCCCAGACTCTTTAGCTGCCCTGCTGCTCCTTTGAGCTCTCCAACAAGGGATGAGCTTGTCTGTCCCGCTTTGAGTCTCCCCACTAAAAACCAAACCCGCTGCTGTCAAGTCAATTCTGACTCATAGCGACCCTATAGGGTAGAGTAGAACTGCCCTGTAGGATTTCCAAGGCTGTCAATCTTTACAGAATCACAGCCCAAACCAAACCCACTGCCTTGGAGTCGATTCCGACTCTCAGCGCCCCTAGAGCACAGAGTGGAACGCCTCATATGGTTTCTAAGGCTGTCAGTCTTTACGGAAACCGACTGCCTCATCTTTCTTCCACAGAGCAGCTGGTGGGTTTGAACCGCCAATGTTTTGATTAACAGCCAAATGCTTTAATCTCAGCACCACTAGAGCTCCTCTGAGACCAAAATCCTCTTAAAAACCCCCTCTGTGCCCCCAGGGGAGGCTGGGGTGGCCTCCTAGCAGAAACCAGCCCCCAAGCCCACCCCAGGTCACAGGACTTGAGCCAGAGTCTACCCCAGAACAGGCAGGGCCTTGAGGTGCTGGGAGTCTAATGGTTTGACCTCCATGGGCCTCAGTGTTCTCATCTATAAAATGGGCTGCCTAGCAGATCCGCATGAAAGAGGAAGCCTCCCAATGAGACAGACGGACACAGTGGCTGCAACGATGGGCTCAGACATAGCAACAATTATGAGGCTGGCACGGGACCGGGCAGTGTATTGCTTTGTTGTACCCGGGGTCTCTCTCTATGGGTCGGAGCTGACTTGACGGCCCCCAACAACGGTAAAGGTGCTTTGAAGATTCTACAAGGGGACACATGTCAGGTTCTTGGCATATAATAAGAACTTGAAAAGGATTTTTTAATGACTTCAGTTCACACCGAGTCGAGCTCTGAGTCTGGACCAGTCATTTCTTTTTTCCCAACCTGTTTTCTCTCCGAGAAATTGAGGACCGTGCGTGTCACGTGCTTCTGGTGGCTATTTGCTGGGTCAGATGCCATGTCCCACTTACTCTTTGCTCACAGGGCCCGGGTTGTGCTTTCTGTCGTGTCTAGAGTCCGTAGGGCTCCTCTCATTTCACTACAGTTGTCATTTGTGGGTCCTTGGTGGGTGTCCTGTTCAGCCCCTACCCCCAGGAATTCACCCCCAAAAGGGACAGTGTGGGTGTGTGTGTGGGGGGTGCTATCAAGGCAAGGTTTGGGCAAAGCAGAAGCAAGATGGATACCAAAGGGAAGGCTTCACAGAAGAGGGGACCTTGAAGGGTGAGGAGGGGTTGGGAAGGGGATGCATTCCAACCTTGTCCCAGGGGTGTGGCAGGAGGGGGCAGGAATGGCTGGTGCTGAGCTGCAGAGGGGCTTTGAACCAGAGGATGAGAAGCTGGAACTCGGGCCGCGAGGGCAACAGGGAGCCAGAGCAGGGAGTAATGCAAGGGACAGGCCAGGTCGGGGTGTTAGAGGCTGCACTGGGGCCCAGGTGGGAGGGGAGGGCCCGATGGGGTGTGCCTTGCTTTCGTTTCTCTTTTGCACGACCTGGAAACAACCCAGTTGGGACCCTCCCCCAGGCCATGCATCTTTTAACAGCTCAACTGTGCAAATCCAGGAAGCTCCTTGGCTGCCCCAGCCTGACTCCTTCTGCAGTCCCTCATTGCAGGGGCCTCAGTTTCCCCATCTGAAACACATAAAGAAACCAAACCAAACCATTGCCAAGGAGGTGGCCCTGACTCACGGTGACCCCACGTGACAGACTAGAATGGTCTGTGGGGTTTTCTTGGCTGTGATCTTTATCAGAGCAGATCACCAGGCCTTTCTCCGTAGTAGAGCTGGGTGGATTCCAGTTGCCAGCCTGCAGGCTAGCAGCTAAGAGTGCACTGTGTGCTTTGTTGTTCCACTCTGCCCTGTAGGGTCGCTATGAGTCAGAATTGACTTGATGGCAGCGGGTTTGGTTTTTGGTGGGGAGACTCAAAGCCGGACAGACAAGCTCATCCCTTGTCGGGGAGCTCAAAGGAACAGCGGGGCAGCTAAAGGGTCTGGGGTATCCCTCACACCCCAAGACCTTCGTGAAGAAAAGAGGCAGTGTCCCCTTTAGTGGCCCAGCCCCTCAGCAACCTTGGTTAGACATGAAGGACCCTCTTTCTCCAGTGGTGTCTGGCTGAACTGACATCACCCAGCAAGCTGGAGGCACATAATAGGAGCTTGGCCCCCATGGTTCTGGACACCTAGTGCATCCCCATCCCCACCCCCAAATATCCCAGACACTCCTTGAGCCTGAGCCGACAGGACCCCTCAGCTGGAGAGAAGATGGCTGGGCCCTCCCTCTAAGGAAAGGAGTAGAGGAACAGTCCTGGGCCAGTTTTCCCTCTCTGGCCTTGATTTGCCCATCTGTAAAATGGGAGTGAAGGTTTCCATCTCATAAAGGTGTTTGGAACCAGACCTAGAGTCTCAAAGGACAGCATCCCTGTGCCAGACAGCATGGCCCCAGAGCGCTACGCTGAGGCTCGGTATATGCAGGGTAGAGGCAACCCTGGGAAGTGCCCAGTGCCACCACTGATGCCCACACTGCCCCAGGCAGCAAGCAAGGCTCCCAGAGGCCTTTCTTCAATTGTCCCCTGAATAGGACATAAGCATCACTTGGCTCCAAAAATAATAAAATAAAGTAAGTTGCTTGGAGATTAAATAGTGGATGTAGGTTTGGCTCCAATATGAGAAACTGTCTCCACTGTCCACCCAAAAAACAAGCTCCTACTCCTACTTCAAAACCCACTGCAGATTTTCCTTCTTCAGTGCAGCCCTCCACTGCCCACTGCTCCTTAATTAAGGGCCCTCAGCCCTTAATT
Source organism: Orycteropus afer afer (assembly GCF_000298275.1). Lineage (NCBI taxonomy): Eukaryota > Metazoa > Chordata > Mammalia > Tubulidentata > Orycteropodidae > Orycteropus > Orycteropus afer. The sequence continues at coordinate 2,008,823 of NW_006921878.1, forward strand.
CTTCCCTTCTCCCCAGCCTTGACCCCTCACAGGCCAGGAAGTGTCTGCATCTGACTCGGTCTTCTTCTCCACTCTCACTGGTGAGGGGTCCTCTCTGGGCTTTCAAAATTGCTTCACATGGGGCTGCCCCCCTCCCCGAGTCTTGTGGAATAAATGACAGGAGGAAGGAAGGGGGCAGGGAAGGTGGCGGAAGGGGGATGGCACTAGGCAGAGACCTCGGTGGGACAGATGGAGTGACGGAGCTGGAAGGAGGTGGGCAGAGCCAGATGGGCGGGTAAGGGGACGGGAGGGGCGAGACGCGGTGGGGGAGACCCAGCTCCCCGCCTGGCAGCGCTGCGCAGGCCGGCGTGCGTGCGGCGTGTGCGCGCCTGGGCGCCTAGGGGCGGCACGTGGATGCCAGCCTGGCGCACGTCTCCAGGGCGGGCGGCCGGTGGGTAAGGCGGGCCGTGGGGCCGCGGGGAGGGGGTGGCCGGGCCTCCGAGCCTCGTCTTTGAAGTGGGGGGCTGGAAAGGAGGGGGCTGCCCACCTGGCTTCTCTGGGCCAGCCAGGACCTGCCATCCTCTCCCCCCAGGTTGACTCAGGATGGGGAAGGGGCCTCCCTGTAGGAGGTGGAAGGTCCCAGGCTCTGCGGCAGGCGGGAGAGATAGGGAGCAAGTACCCCTTGTCCTGAGGATGGGGAGGGAGTAGGGTGCGGCACTGGGGGCACACTCCCTCCCTGAGGCCGCCCCCTTCCTCCCGCCCTCGGCTCATGCCTCTCCAGAAGATTATATTTAAATATCTCTTTTGTGCGAGGCAGGAGCTGGGCTCGCCCCTAAGAGGCGGTTTCCATGGCAACAACAATTGCCAGCTTCCGTGTGGTGAATCAGCGTTGCCATGGCAACCCCATCTTCATCTGCCCAAGGTGCTGGGAAGGGGGGGGAGGAGGTGAGGGTGAGCAGAGGCGGGGTGGGAAGGGTAGGGGGAGAGTAGGGGCCTGGAGCTCAAGTACGGCCCCCCTGCACTTCTGATGGTCACCCCAGTCTGTCCTCAGCACCTGAAGCTGGTCCCATGTGGTTGAAATAATCTCCCACGGCTGGCTGGGTGTGGTACCCAGGAGGAGAGAACCCAGTGTGCGTGTAGGGGGATCCGACTGACTGGGTGGGGGAAGGGAAGTGTGAGTTCCTCCTTTTCCAGGTGGTCACAGTCCCGCTGAGGGTGTGGCTGGGTGACAGGAAGGCTGGGCCAGGGAACTGGGGGCACTGGATGGTTCCGGGGCTCCCAAAGCTGGGTTCAAATTGAGGCAGCTCAGATGTGCCAGGAGGAGGGTCTCAGAGAGGGGCGGAGGCTGGGGAGGGAAGAAGGTTCAGAAGGGGAGGGGCTTACAGGGGAAGGGGGCCTGGAGAGGGGCGGGACCCAGAGAAGAGAGAGGGCTCTGAGATGGGAGGGGCTTACAGAGAGCAGGGACTCCGACAGGGGAAGGGACTCCGAGGAAGGGGACACAGAATGAAGGAGGAGACTCAAAGGGGACTCGGTGCGGAAGAGTAGACAGAGAGCAGGATCTGGGAGAAGGGATCAAATCAAAGTTCAGAGGGGAGGAGACTGGGGTGTTCCAGCTCTCCAGATACCCTCATATACCCTGTGCTGTGTGCGTGACGCTGTGCCCTTCCGCCATCCGGAGGTAGGCAGAGCAGACATAGCCACTTCCAGCCCAGAAGCAGGAGGGACACGGGCTGCAGAAGTCCGGTGCGGTGGGAGTACTGCCTAGGTGGTTGCTTTTGAATTGGGTTTTGAAGAATGAGCAGGAGTTCACCAGAGATACCAGGTTGGGAGGAAGATTCTGTCCCAGAACCAGCATAGAAGCAAATGCCCCTCCCACATCCCTTGAATCTGTTCTCAAATATGCAAGTTAGTTCATACTCAGGGCTGGCTAAAGGAGCTCTGGTGGGGTAGTGCCTAAGGCATTTGACTGATAACCAGAAGGTTGGCAGTTCAAACCCACCAGCCACTCCTCGGAAGGAAGATGGGGCAATCTACTTCCATAAAGGTTTACCACCTCAGAAACCCAATGGGGGTCGCTGTGAGTCGGAAGCAACTCAATGGCAGTGACTTTGGTTTGGGGTTTGGAGGGCTGGCTATGTTGGAAAAGGTATTGAGGAAGATTTATTCCTTAAATGTCACTTTCAGCCCCTGGGGTAAGGACAGAAGTATCCAGAGGGCAAGCCGGTCCATTCCGAGATGGGAGTCCGCCATCCAAATCTTGTAGAAGCTGCTATAGGTGCTCCCTTGGTATGAGTCAGCTGCTGCCGTATAACAAGTAACCTCACAATTTAGTCATTGGAAACAGCCCCATTTTATTTGTTCATGATTCCGTGGCTGGGAGCTCTGGTGGCGTAGTGCCTAAGGCATTTGACTGCTAACCAGAAGGCTGGCGGTTTAAACCCACCGGCCTCTCCTCAGAAGGAAGACTGGGCAGTCTACTTCCATAGAGATACCACCTTGGAAACCAAGGAATCGACTGGATGGCAGTGAGTTCTGTGGCTGGTGAGCCAGGGCTGGGCTCCGCTGTGCAGTTCTTCTCCTGGTCTTTTTGGGGCTCACCTACGCACGTGCAGTCAGATGGGGCTTGACTGGGGTAGACAGAGCAGGACAGACTCCCCCACATGCTCGGCGATGGTGCTGTCTGTCTGCTGGGCCTTTCTCTCACGTGGCCTCTCATCCTCCAGTAGCTCACCTGGGCTTGGCAGTCTCAGGATTCCAAGAAGACACGAGTTGAAGCTGCAAGCCCTCTTGAGGCCTAGGCTGAGAACTCTCTCAGCTTCACTTCCCCCGCATTCTGTTGGTCCAAGCAAGTCACATGGCCAAGTCCAGATTCAAGAGTGTGGGGAAGTAGATTCCACCCCTTGATGGGAGGAGCTTCAAAGTCATATCATAGAGGAGCATGCATACAGGGATCAAAGGCATTGGGCCATCTCTGCCAACAATCTGTCACACTTGGGAGGCTTCCTGGAGGAGGGGACATTGTTGCTGGGTTTTGAAGGCTGACTAAGAGTTTGCTAGACAGCAGGAGCAAAAGTCTGGAGGTGGGACCATGGGTCATTTGGTTATCCTACATCTGACTGAGGTATAGGTTGCTGTTGAAGGGTGTTGGGGTTTTGAGCCTGGGAAGGTGGGCAGACCAGAGAGAGAGAGAGAGAGACCCCATCCACACCACCTTCACCGCCGACCTTGCCTCCCCTCCCCCATCTCTCCACAGATGGCGCGGCCGATCCAGGTGAAGCCTGCGGACAGCGAAAGCCGCGGAGGTAGTTGTCATCTTTCCGTGGCCGCCAGGAGCCTCAGCCCCAAGGCTGGTGGTTGGCAGAGGAATGGGGGGGGGGCAGTGAGGTCTGGGGTCTGGTTCCTGCACAAATGCATACAACAGTCACACGCTGGGTCTTGCACCTGGTGCTGGCAGGAGAGGCAGAGGCCTCAGACTGGGCTGAGGGCAGGAGGGCAGGAAGGGCTGCAGTCCAGAAGATGGGGTCTGGCCAGGCCCAGCTGTTTGCAACACCTCACTCCTTCCAGGGTACCTTAATGGGGCTTTCAGAGGCGGAGGGGCCCTGAAGGGCTGTAGACCGCACTCTGGTGGTGGGGAGGATGTGTGTGCATGCACGTTTGCATGTCTGGGCAAGTGCATGTGTGTGAGCATGCTGCTGGGTGGATGTGGGCATGGGCGTGTGTGCATGCACGTTTCTGTGGCTGGTGCATGGGAGCTCGTGCGTGTGGATGCACAGTGGGGCGCCCACCTGCCTGTGTGCCCGGCTCCATGCGTGGGTGTGTGTGTTGGAGCATGTGTACTTGACTGTGTGGGCCTAGGGTGTGAGGCGTGCAGGCTGAGGGCACTGTCTCTGTGGGGCTGCAGCTGTTCGCAGGACCACAGAGTGAGGGTGAGTCCATGAAATGGGGGGATATCCTTGGTTGTCCCTGGTGAGATCCAAGCTTGGTTTTCCCGGAAGATTTTCATACTCCCTTCTCACCCCCAGGCTGTGAAGGAGAGTGGCCACCTGGGGGCTGTAGGGCGGAACTGTTAGGGCTCTGGTGCGTGTGGAAGAGCTCGGTAAATGCTAGCTGGGCTGGGAACCACTTTCACACTTTGTCCACCCCGGCTGCTAGTGCGGACCAGGAAGTGGGGAAGTGAAGTCTGCAGGTCTCCAGTCCTCTCTCTCTCTCATGTGTCTCTATCTCTGTCTGTCTCTGTTTCTCTCCATCTCTGTCTCTTTATTTCTGTCTCTGTCTTTCTCACTCCTACCTCTGTGTCTCCTTCTCCCCTCGACTCCTCTCCTCACTGTCTCTCAGTGTCTCTCTTACTGTCTCCTTCTTTCATTCTTTCTCATCTTTCTCCCCGCATCTGCTTCTCTCTCCCTCCTACCCCATGAGTGACAGCTGCCGAGTACTGGTTTCCATAGCAACCCAGCTCAACATCACTGGGAGATGAAGTTGCCACATCCCCCCATTGCCACGGAGCTGTGCAATTACCTGAGGGGGTGGGCTCTGGCCCAGCCTTTGGCCTCTGGTGGTTCCCACCAACCCCCTCCAGAAGGCCCTTGGGTCCTGGTTCCTCAGGTCCCTCAGGGGCACACACACCCCTGCCTCACCCGGCACACACTGCCTGGCCCTTCCCCAGCTCTGGGAAGACTGGGCAGCCGTGGGGATGCAGGGACCACCTGTGCCCATCCCTGCCTGGAAGATCTAGAGAGAGGACAGACAGGGAGGGACCCAGGCCGGGGGGGAATCGAGGCAGTCCCTAACCCTGACACTGTGGGTGGCTCTCCAAGCACCTCTTTGCCTGGAGGGTGGGGTCCTGGAGCACCAGAGGTGGGGGAGGATTGAAGGGAGGGCATCGTGGCAGGGGCACCCAGGCCGGGCACAAGCCTGGAGGTGAAACCATCAGGGCACAGAGGGGTGGGGGGTGGGGCCCAGCACAGGGGAAGGGCGTCGAACGAGCCAGCAGCGCCCCCTCTCCTTGCCCTGCCGCCCCACTCTCTACTGGAGGAACCGGCATGTCCAGTGGCCCCCGAGGCCTGGGGACTCGGCTGAGGTGCTGTCTCTGCCCCAGGGGACCGGAAGCTGTTTGTGGGCATGCTGAACAAGCAGCAGTCAGAGGAGGACGTGCTGCGGCTCTTCCAGCCCTTCGGGGTCATCGACGAGTGCACGGTGCTCCGGGGGCCTGATGGCAGCAGCAAAGGTGACCGGCACGCGGGAGGGGGGCACGCAAAAGGCCAGGGTATGCTCCAGGGGCGGGGCTAGGCGGGTGGGGCAAGACCAGGTGGCGCGGGGCAGGGCCTGATTAGGAGGGACGGGGCGGGGCCTGATTAGGAGGGACGGGGCGGGGCCTGGTTAGGTGGGGCGGGTCTGGTAAGGAGGTGAGGGGCGGGGCCGGCTGATCCTGCCGCCAAATCCTATCTGCGTGGCTGGATCGTCTGTGTCATCCTGTGTCCTGTGATCTTTGATTCGGCCTCCTGATTATCCATAGGACTGTCTTGCCTGCATCTGCCTGTGTCCTGTGGACTGTTTGTCCGCATGCCTATCTCACTGTCCCCATTTGGCTGCACCATGTAGGATGTGGAACTGTTCATTGGTCTGTCTCTGTCCATCAGGCGTTAATGACTAGGGTTGAGTGTGTCACTCCGTCCGACTGTTCATCCCACTGTTCCTGCCTGTATCTGCCTGTACCTGAGGGTCTCTAGTGTCTGGCTGTTGTTCCACCTGACTGCTTACGTGACTGTTTCTACCTTCGTGTCTGTATCAGTCTGGGAATGTCGTGCCGCGTGTTCTGAGCTACTTGGCTTGTCTCTGCCCACGTGTGTATCCGATTAGGACTGTGTCCGGGGGTCCCCCATCCTGTGAGCCTGCTCAGAAGGAGAACTACTCTCTGCAACCATGTCCACATGACTGTTTCTGGCTCCACCTTCCCATGTCTGGTGGTCTCTGTCTGCCTGATCCTGCCTTTTTGGATTACTCTCTCTGGCACTGACCCCTCTCTGTTCTTGCCTTTGTGACTGTCCCAGGACTGAAGTGGCTGGTGGTCTCTTTTCTTTTCAAGAAATTGACATAGAATTCACATGCTGTAAGATCCACCCTTTTACTTATATTTAAATTGTATTTATTTTATTGTTGTTGAGAATATACATAGCTCTGGTGGCATAGTGCCTAAGGCACTTGACTGCTAACCAGAAGGCTGGCAGTTCAAACCCACCCGCCACTCCTCGGAAGGAAGGTTGGGCGATCTACTTCCGTAGAGGTACTGCCTCGGAAACCCACGGAGGGGTCGCTGTGAGTTGAGTAGACTCCACAGCAGTGAGTTTGGTTTTTCTTGGTTTGAGAATATACACACCAAAGCGTGCTCCAGTTCAGCCGTTTCTGCGTGTAGCATTCAGGGACACCGATGACAGTCTTCAAGTTGTGCTGCCATGCTCACCCTCCTTTCCTGAGCTGATCCTTCCCCATGAACATGAACTCACTGCCCCCTTAGGAAGAGCCACCCTTCAGAAGCACACAATTCAGTAGTTTTTGTTGTATTCAAGGAGTTGTGCAGCCACAAACATTTCCATCACTCCTGAAAATCTGCCTGGGTCTCTCATGGTTCCACTCTACCTCATCTGGAGCCATGTCTGGTGGTCTCGGTCAGCCTGACTGTCTGTTTCTGGGTCTTGCTGTCTGATGGCTCTGCCTATCTGGTGGACTCTGGTCCCAGGGCTGTGTCTATGTGAGTCTCAGCAGGGTCCCCGCCCGACTCTGCCCACAGGACTGCATCTGTCTGTACCCAAGTCTGAGGGTGTCTGTCATTCTAATCTTGCATGTCGGATTATGAGTATCTGCTCTCATGATGTCAGTTGCTGGTGGCTATTCCCTAAGCCTGTCGCCTGCACCGGCCCACCTGCCTGAACACTGCCTCACACTGGCCATCTCACTGTGTCAGGAAGACTCTGATGGTCTATCTGGCTGGCTCTCTAGCCAGCTGCATGACTTTCTGATGGACTGAATGGTTGGCCATCTATGACTCTTTATCTGGTTCATTGTCTTGCTGTCTGATTGTCCAACTGTCTTTCTGAATAATTGCTGGCCGTCTTTCTATGCCTGACTTTCTGACTGTATGTCTGTCTATCTGCATGATTGTCTTACTATCTCTGTCTGAACAAATGCTGACCATCTCTCTGTCTTCTGACTGTCTAACTCTTTGGCTGTTTGTGTGGATGTCTTACTGTCTGATTGCCTAGCTGTCTGTCTTTCTGTTGTCTGTCTGGCTGTAATTGGTCATTTCTGTCTGGCTGAGTGTGACTGATGCTGATGGCTGTCTGGGCTCCCAGCCCCCTCACTTGTGCCCTCCCCACCCTGAGATCCATCACCCTCACCCATGCCCTCTCCTGGAGCAGGCTGTGCCTTTGTGAAGTTCTCCTCGCACACGGAGGCACAGGCGGCCATCCACGCCCTGCATGGCAGCCAGACCATGCCGGTGAGTAGAAGCTGCCCCAGGCTCTGGTGGTGGCATGGGAAAAGAGGGGAAAGGGGCAGAGAAATGGGGCCTGTCCCCACCATCCCAACCAGATGTAGCCCCTGGGTCTTCTTTAGAAAGGCCATTGAGGTGGAGAAAGAGGTGCAGTGGGGTAGTGACAGTGACATACGTCAGCCTGTGCACCAGCAAAGTACAGCCCCCTCTCCCTGCTGGGGCGGAGTCAGTTCTCACCGGGAAGCAGGCAGCAGTTCAGCTGTGGGACTGCACATAGCCGTGATTGCTTCCTGATGCCTGGCTCAGCCGGCTTCTCTGCCTGCCCTGGACTCTGTTCATCTGGACAGGGCACAGCAAGCCAGGGCTGGATTCTCACTTGTTCGCAGGTGTGTGGGTGGCAGTTGCAGGTTTGTCCACCTGTGCCTCAGTGGCACTCTTTGGCAGCTTCAGTTTCATCTGCTCTCAGGTGTGTGGGTGACAGTCAGAGCCCTCCACCTGTGCCCCAGACGCTGCCCCTGAGACTAACCTCTCCACCTGTGCAAACTAGCTGCCCAGTCATCCCGGGGGAACCAGGATGCTGATCGTCAGAATGTCTTCACTGTGGCGCCAGGTCCCGTGACTGGGGGCTGGGGGACCGAGCCAGCATGGTTCCGAGGACCGAGTCCTGGCTACCTCCGCCCGTCTTTCCCTCTCCACAGGGTGCCTCCTCCAGCCTGGTGGTCAAGTTTGCAGACACAGACAAGGAGCGGACGCTACGGCGCATGCAGCAGATGGTGGGCCAGCTGGGCATCCTGACGCCCTCCCTGACCCTGCCCTTCAGCCCCTACAGTGCCTATGCCCAGGCTGTGAGTGCCCCCAGCACTTGGTCCATCTATTCCTTGTTGAGGGTGTCTGTCTCTCTGTGCACCTTCTTGCCTCTTGTTCAATCTCTCCAACTCAAGGTCCAATCCTAACCCTGGTGAAGCCCCCACATCCAGGCTGAGCCCTGAGTCCAAGACCCAGCTGAGTCCCCAGCCATGAAATGAAACTTGAACCCAAGCAAACCCCAACTCTGGACTGACACAACCCCAGGCTGATCCCTTAAGCCAGGCTGAGCCCTGATGCTGGACTGAGCCCCCAAGCAGGCTGACCCCTGATCCGTAACTGAGCCTCCACCCCTGACTAAATTCCAGCCTTAGGCTGAGCCTCTGACCTTGGCCATACCATGTCCCAGCCTCATGGTGCCCATCATCCATGCCTTTGCAGGTGTCATGGCCTTTCTTGGTCAGCATCTGGCCCTGGATTAGCCTCAATTTACATTAACCCCAATTCCAGCTGAACCCCCAAGTCCAGCCTGACCTTAAACTGGAATTAGCCCCAGCTGAGTCCTGGTTCTAGACTGAGCCGAGCCCCAATTCCTGACTGAGCCCTATTCCCAGGCTGACCCTCAATTTCTGACTTAGCCCAGATTGCAGACTGAGCCTTGACCCCAGGCTGAGCTCTGAGCCCAGGTTGGAACCCCACTTCTGACCTGGCCCTGACCCTAGCCTAACTCTCAGCTGCTGGGGACCAGGCCTCCCCCATAGACTGTGGTCCCCCCCTGACTTTGCCCACTGGCCCCCTCTTCACCAGCTCATGCAGCAGCAGACGACGGTCCTCTCCACCTCGGGCAGCTACTTGAGTCCCGGCGTGGCCTTCTCCCCTTGCCACATCCAGCAGATTGGCGCCGTCAGCCTGAACGGGCTGCCCGCCACGCCCATTGCCCCAGCATCTGGTGAGAGTCTATAGCGGTGCGGAATGGGTGGGCAGGTCTAGGACAAAGCCAGTCTCCCCCTGACCCCCTTCTGCCCTGCAGGGCTGCACTCGCCCCCGCTGCTTGGTACTGCCACCGTGCCCGGCCTCGTGGCACCCATCACCAATGGCTTTGCAGGTGTCGTACCCTTTCCTGGAGGGCACCCGGCCCTGGAGACCGTGTATGCCAATGGCCTTGTGCCCTACCCAGGTAACTCAGGTGGCCCCCTGGATCTGGGAGAGTGGCGGGCGACAGGGACAGTGCTTCTGGAACAAATACGAGTGCTTTCACCATGGTGCCCAGAAACAGCCTCGGCTGAGCTGACATGAGCTATATAGGCACAGGGAGGGAGACTGTAGCATGGGACTGGTGATAGGAATTTTGCATCCAGACGTTTCTGGGCTCAAATTGCAGCTTGGTAACAGTTTTCTGACATGCGAAACATGGCAATGAAATCAGTGTATAAAATTTCCTGTCACAAAAACAGGGCACCATAAACCTTAGCTATTCGCTGTTACCATTGGGGAAGATAGGAAGACTTCATTCATTCATTCATTCATTCGGTGATGGCCACACCCTGATCTGACCTGGGCCCTGCCCTCACCCAGCTCAGGTCCCCTGTTTTTCTGCCCTGTGTCCATGACTTCAGGGCAAACACCTTCCAACTCCTTCCTTATGTGGTTTAGTCACCTGTGTTTCCACCATGGAGGGGAGTTTGGTTTTCATTTTTTCTCTTGAAATAATTAGAGGATCACAGGAAGTTGCAAAAAATAGTAGAAAGCAGTCCCGTGTACCCTTCACCCAGCTTCCCTCGGTGCTAACATCTTCCATAACCACAGGGCTTTGCCAGGAACAGGAAATGATGTCATTGTTGTTAGCTGTTGCTGTTAGCTGCCATGGAGTTGATTTCGACTCATGGTACAGAGTAGAACTGTGCCCCACAGGGTTTTCAAGGCTGTGACCTTTTGGAAGAACTTTGCCGGGCCTGTTTTCCAAGGCACTCTGGGTGGGTTTGAACCACCAACCTTTTGGCTCGTAGATGGGTGCTTAACCATTTGTACCACCCAGGGGTTCCATTGGTACCATACAATTAATTGGACTCCAACCCTTATTCATATTTCACTGCTTTTTACATGCAGTCTTGTGTGTGTGTGTGTGTGTGTGTGTGCAGTACTGTGCCATCCTACCACAGGTATGTTGTTGTTGTTGTTGTTGTTATTATTTGCCATCGAGTAGGCCCCGACTCATAGCGACCCCTCCTTGGGTTTCCGAGGCAGTATCACTACGGAAGTAGGAATGCCCAACCTTCCTTCTGAGGAGTGGCTGGTGGGTTTGAACCGCCAGCCTTCTGGTTAGCAGTCCAGTGCCTTAGGCACTATGCTACCAGAGCTCCACAGGTATAGATTCATGTAAACCACCACAATCAAGACTCAGGACTGTCGTCCACTACCATAAGAGTAGCCCCTTCACGCTACCTTTTTATACTCTCCGCTCCCACCACCCCAAGGCCTGCCCCCTCAAGTTCTCTGCTGGCAGCTTCCCTTCATCACCCCTTTGACCTGGACCACCTCAGCACTTAAGCCTGTACTTTCTCTGCTCCAGCATCTTCCACTGCCACCATGGCCACACCCTTCAAGTTCTGCCCAGGATCTAGACCCCCTTCCTAAGCAGGTCTTGGCCTGGCCTCCCCCCATCTCTGTCTTCTAGCAACCCTCTCTATTCAAGCAGACATGCTTGGCTGAATGTCCCCCAAACTCACAAGTTTTGATGGCTTGGATGACCTCCCCCACCCCACCCACTTCTTCTGGTCCATCCCTAGGAGCAGCCTGAACATTCGAGGTCCAGAGAGAGGTGGAGATGGGGGATGTATGGAGTGTGAGGAATCCAGGGAATAGAGGGAAGGGTGAAGGAGTGCCCTTGCAAAGTGAGGGGATCAGGAGGGGGACAACAAGATGGATACTCCTGGATTCTGGTCCAGCTTCTGTAATTTCCTATCTGAGTGGCCCTGTACAAGTCACCTCACCTCTCGAAGCTTCAGTTTCATTACCTGTATAAGGGGGTCAGACCTGCAAAGGGTTTAGCGAAAAGGTAGAACTGGGGCAAATGTTTGTTGCCCTCCCTTCGGCTCTTGAGGAAGGGAAAAGAGAGGCTTCCTGCTGCCCTGTCCTGCTCAGACCCCCTCTGCCCGCAGCTCAGAGCCCCACCGTGGCCGAGACACTCCATCCCGCCTTCTCCGGAGTCCAGCAGTACACAGGTAGGAGTGGCCGGCCTGGCCCCGCCCGCTCAGCCCGGTCTTTGCTCCAGTGCCTAGCCACGCCTCCTTCTCATTGGCCCTGCCCCACTTCTGGCCACACCCCTCGGGCCGTGCCCTCTCACACTCATCTTCCCTCGCCTAGCCACGCCTCCTCCCCGTCCATGCCTCCTCAGGGCCCAACATGGTCCTGGCCCCACCCCTGTCACTTCAAGGCTTGCCCCTCTCTATGACGCATTCCCAACACCGCTGACCCCGCCCACCCCAAGCCCGCCTCTGGGCCTGTCCCCTCAAGTTCTCTGTTGACGGCTTCCCTTCATCACCCCCTTGACCTGGCCCACCTCCGTACTTAAGCTTGTCCTTTCTCTGCTCCAGCATCTGTTCCCGCTATTCAGAGGCCATCTGCGGCTCCCACTTTACTCCTGTCCTGACTCTGACCATGTCTCTGTCAAGCTTCTGTCCCCACCTCTAGCCCTCCTTCCTAAGGCCAGGCTTCAGCGCGATCCTCTGGCTGACTTCCACTCCCGCCATAGCCACGCCCTTCAAGTCCTGCCGAGATCTAGTCCCCCTTCCTAGGCAGGTCTTGGCCCTGCTCTCTGGCCTGGCCTACCTCCTCAAGTCCTGGCCCGCCCCTCAGACCTGCCCCACTACTATGGCTCCTCCCCTCAACTCTTGTGCCCGCTCCTTTATTAAAGCCCAGCCATGGCCCTGTCCTCCACTGTAAACCCGCCCATGATGTTGTGCCCCCGCCCCCCAGTATGATCCTGCCCTCCGGTATTTCCCTCACTATGACTCCTCCCATCGAACCCTGCTTTCGCCCCACCCTCAGGCCTGTCCCCCATCATAGCCCCACCCACAACATCCTGATCTCCCACCACCCCACCCCACACGCACACACAGGGTGGTCAGCCTTCAGACCCGCTCTCCACCGTGGCACTGCCCACAACATCCTACAGACGCACAGAGCATAGTACCGGGCCTCAAATCTTTTTCCTGACGTGACACGACACGTCAAGTACTGCTCTGGTCCCAACCCCCGATTTCCTGGATCCACCCTCCTCCCTGGCCCCGCCAACGACGTAATGGCCACGCCCACAACGTCACCAGCCCTTAGGTCTGGCCCAGCCCAAAGAGCCACTTTCCACCATAGCCCCGCCCCTAATGTGCTGGACTCGCCCTCCACGACGTCCTGGCCCCGCCCCTCCATAACCCTGTCCAGGCCCGCCCTCCGTTGTGGCTCCGCCCACTAGCCATGGCCCCGCCCCGCTGGCGCCCCATCCGGGCCCGTCCTCTTCTGTGGCTCCGCCCGCTTCCTACCCTCTCCTCTGCGCGCTGGGCTGTCCCCACCTCACAGCAGCCTCTGCGTGTCTCGCCTGGTTTCTGCAGCCATGTACCCCACCGCGGCCATCACGCCCATCGCGCACAGCGTGCCCCAGCCGCCGCCCCTCCTGCAGCAGCAGCAGCGAGAAGGTGAGGCGGCCGCGACCTCCCCGGGCGCAGCCCCGCCCCGCCCTCTCCCGCACCTGCAGGCCCCCGGGAGCCGCCAGGGCCTGGATGCGAATCCCGACGCAGACCCCGCGCGCAGGTGTTCCCGGGCAGCTGAACCGCCCTGTCCGGGCCTCAGTTTCCTCCTCCCGAAGGCGAGACCCGTACTGGCCCCGCCCCATCGTAGGGCTGTGTGAAGGCTGCGGGAGAACGCTTGCACATCACCCCCATCAGCCCCCTTCGGACTGGGCGATTCTCTGGGTTTTTGGAGAGGAAACTCATTTTAGGGGAGGAGCAGTGAGGGGTCTCCCTGCATAGGCTTTCCAGGGACGGGGTTAGAATCTGGGGTCCCACCCGGTTGTGACCTGTGACAGCGTAAGCAAAACACCAACTGCCACGTGCCTCGGTTTCCCCACCTGTAACGTGGGTGACCACCGGTGCCAGGAAGCGATACTGGGAAATGCGCAACGACCGGCTCATGACATGAAGTATGCGCTCAGGCCCACAGAGCCCCCTTCGGCTCTTTAATCTGTCCAGCCCAGCAGTGCCAGTGACCTGGCCCGAAGACTGAGTTCGCTGAAAACCTGCCCGATTTCTCCTGTGCCCTTGGCCTGTGGGCAGGGTGGGAGAGCCCAGCTTTGGAGGGAAGTCCTAGGCTGGGGGGAGGGTCCAGTCCCCTCAAGCAGCTGACTCCCTGTCTTTGGTCAGATATGGGCTAAAACCAACAGCTGCAACAACACAAGCGTTTGGAAGCAGCCCGAATGTGCTGGACCTTGACCCCCACAGCACCCCTGTGCCCCCACTCCTAGGGCAGCGCCAGTGGGTGCTTCACAGATGCCCCAGCTGCTTTGGGTCATGCTTTTTGGATGACCCCTGCCTCAGCGTCCCCCCTGCTAGCCACTTCTCCCTGCATCCTTAACCTGAGCTGTGGGTGATAGCTAATTTAATAGTTCTGCTTTAAGGCGGTGTATGCGTTGCTGAAAATCAGCAGGTATGCAAAACGGCACTCCATAAACTCCAAGACTTGTGGGCACAGCACTCAAAAATCTTCCTCAGTGACATTGAAAGGGGGGAAAAACAGATGAGAACCTAATAAACATGACAGCAAGATTTTATACATGTGAAACAGTTAAGAAATGCATACCTACTATAATAAATATGCCACTTTCCCTGTGCAAAGACCTGACGTTCCATGTGCAGTAGGCGTTGGAAGGGTTTCAGTTTGTGAGTGGTGGAAGGAGAAAGCCGTATCCCAGAGGGACACTGGTGTGGCTCCTAACAGACTCCAGTCACTAAGCAAATCATTGAGGTGTGTGCATGCATTGTGTTTCATACGAGGTTGAGTTCAGCTGGTGCGGTTTTCTGCATCGGCCTAGTGGCTGGGGGTCAAGATCATGCTCAAGCAAACGCAACGTTCACGTTATGCTCGCTTTGTTCCTAATAGATCAACCACACTGGAGCAAACCCACATTTTAAAAACAAGCAGAACTGTAGATGTGTCATCTTGGATTTTGGATTTGCTGGGACGAGGAATATCTCTGTGGTTTGGAGATTGCCTTCATCTGGGGGGTGGGGTGTAGGAGAGCAACACCTGTCGGTGTTGGACTAGCAGGGGGTTCGGGGACTGTCTGTGGCTTAGATTGTCTCTGTTCTCAAATGCTACTATTATTTGTAGTTTTTAGATTAGGCACACACTAGGATTCTCTGCGGGAAAAGGATGATTTTGAGGGTTATCTATTGCTCTTTTAAAAAGTTCTTTCCGGCTGCTATGTTACATCATTTTGAAATTATCCGTTTCTCGTTAGCTGGGGTTTGGGGCTGGGGAATTGTCTTTTTATTTACTCAGTTTATTATTGCATCATCAGCTCTTGAAAATTGTCTCCGGTTTGAGTATTACCCTGGGTGTTCTGAGTAGCTGGGTTTGGGACTAGGGAACAGTTTGCTTTATTTTATTATATGATCATTGGACTTCTTAAATGAACTTTTAATTTTAGAACAATTTTGGATTTACAGAATGTTTGCAAAGATGGTGCAGAGAGCTCCTGTATGGCCCACACCCAACTCATCTGGCCTTTGTAAATGATCTGAAGTTTGGGTTGTCTCTGAGGTTTGGAATTTTCCCAGAGTTTGGGGTTTATCTAGGATCTGGGATTGAGGATCTCTGGTGGTACGGTGGTTAAGGCACTTGGCTGCTAACCAAAAGGTCAGTGGTTCGAGCCCATCAAGAAGAAAGATGAGACAGTCTGCTTCCATAAAGATTTACACCCTTGGAAACCCAATGGGCATCGCTATGAGTTAGAGTCAACTTGATGGGAGTGAGTTTGGTTTTTGAAGGGCCTGGGATTGGGGGATTATCTGGGTTTTAGGGGAAGGTAGTTATCAGGAGGGGCTGGTCCCTGGAGAAAGATGTCATGCTTGGTAAAATAGAGAGTTAGCAAAAAAGAGGAAGGCCCTCAACGAGATGGATGGACACAGTGGCTGCGACAGTGGGTGTAAACACAGCAACAATTGTGAGGGTGGCGCAGGACTGGGCAGTGTCCCATCCCGTTGTACAGGGGTCACTGTGGTTGGAACCTACGCTACGGCACCTAACAACAACAGCAACAGCAACAGAGAGCAAGGGTCGCTATCAGTTGGAATCGACTTGAAGGATTTTTTTTTTTTTTTTAAAGATTAAAGACAGGAGAAAGATGAGGCAGTCCGCTTCCATAAAGATTATAGTCTTGGGAACTCTATGGTGTAGTTCTACTCTGTCCTCCAGGGTCACTGTGAGTCAGAATCGACTCCATGGCAGTGGGTTTGAGATCAGATGACCTCCTGTTTGGTAAAGCGAAGGGCCAGCCTCCACGACAGGTGGACACAATGGTTACAAAGATGGGCTCAAACGTGCCAGAGATTGTGAGGACCGTGCAGGCAATCTGTTCTGTTATCCATGCGGTCACCATGCGTCAGAGCCCGCTCCATGTAATGCCAGCCAGCATCTGATTTTGTAAATTACCTGGAGCCTGGGGACCATCTGGGGTTTGGGCCTTATGTGTGATTTGGAGTGTCCCCATGTGGGATTATTGAGACAGGGGACTCAGCGCACCCTGCCTCCCCCAGCCCCACCATTCCCACACCACATCCTGTCTGGGTGTCGCAGGCCCCCTCTCCCACAGCTGGAGACGTCAGATGTGGGCTCCGGACCCGCACCCCTCCCTGGGGGGGGTCCGCCTCCTCTCCTTGGGGGCTTTATGTCTTTCTCTCCCCCACCTGCAGGTCCCGAAGGCTGTAACCTGTTTATCTACCACCTCCCCCAGGAGTTTGGAGACACGGAGCTGACCCAGATGTTCCTGCCCTTCGGCAATATCATCTCCTCCAAGGTGTTTATGGATCGGGCCACCAACCAGAGCAAGTGTTTCGGTGAGTCCCGCCGGGGGGCCTCTGCTGCTTGAGCCCCGCCCTCTGCCCTCACCGGGAACAGGGGTAGGAGGGGCTGGTGAGCCACGGGCAAGTCCTGGTCCCAGACAATCACATGCAGAATCAGAGTGAGTACTTCCAGAGCACCTACTGTGTGCAGGCATATCCATGCCTCCTTTATAAGGCTTGTTCATGCATTCATTCATTCATTCACTGATTCATTAGCTCTCTATCCCAAACGCCTGCTGTGTGCCAGGCACTGTGCTGGGGCTGGCGACAGCAGTGAATAAAGTGACAAAAGTCCCCACGCTCTGACAGCTGGCAGGCTTTCTGCATCGTCCAAGAGAACCTTCTCTGACAATGGCAGAGTCCTGTGTCCACGCTGCCTGGTTTGATAGCCACCAGCCCCATGTGGCTACTTGAAAGGTGGTGAGTGCAGCCGAGGAATGTTTAATTTATTCAGCTTTTAGTTAATTGAAATTTAAATAGCCACATGGGGCCAGTGGCTACCTTATGGGACAGGGAAAGTCCTGGGGGGAGGAGACGGATAGAACCAAATGCAGGCTGTAGGTCAAGGAGTTGTAAATGGTGTGAAGAAAATCCAAGTAGGTGAGGAACTAGAGAATGATGAGGTCAGGATGGTCAGGGAGGGCTTCCCTGAAGAGGTGGCATTTGAGCAAGACCTGAATGAGGAAATCTGAGGGGAGGGAATTCCAGGCAGAGGGCACAGCCTGTGCAAAGGCCCTGGGGCAGGACTAGGGGCTGGTGAGTCAGAGGAACAGCAGGAGCCCCGTGTGGTTGGAGTGAAGTGAGTGAAGGGGAGAGAGGAGAGGAGGGCAGAGAAGAGACAGGCAGGTTATGTGGGGGCCCTGTGGCCCTTGGGGAGGACTCTGGTGGAGCCTTGGAGGTCTGTGAACAGAGGAGGGACTGGCCAGACTCAGGTGCTCACAGGCGCCCTCTGGCTGCTGCAGGGGGAACAGAATAGAGGGTAAGGGTGAGAAGCAGGTGGGTGTCTGGGGAAAGCATTGCATATCATGGGAACAGCTTGTGCCAAGGTCCTGGAAAACTGGAGGAATAGCAGGGGGGCCCATGTAACTGGATCAGAATGAGCAAGGGGGAGAGAGGAGGAGGGGAGGGCAGAGAGGGGATGGGGCAGGCTGTGCAGGGCCCTGTGGACTACAAGGATGGCTTCCTTGTCCTCAGAAACAGAGAAAACTAAGGTTCATAGAGGGGTTGCAGCGCATCAAGGGCACGGAGCAGGAAAAAGACAGAACTTGGATAAGAACCAGTCTGCCTGACTCCAAAACCTGGACTCTTAATTAACTCCACACTGTCCCATCTGAAGGGTGACAGCTTGACTGGTTATTACGCCCTCCTGAGTGTACTCAGCACGCAACCAATGGAAGGAAAGAATTGTCCCAATTTACTAGGGGAGGCAAGAGAGGCATAGAATGGTCTAGTGGCACGTTCAAGGTCACACAGCAAGTAAGTGGTTCCCTCCAGGACCCCGCCTCCTTCCTGTGCATCCTGCTTCCGGGAGGTAGAAGGCAGTTTAGGAGGAAAACCCACCCAGTCACTTCCCACGGCACGGTCTTCAGGGCATGATCTGCCTTCTCTGAGCCAGTTCCCCCCCCCCGCCCCATGTAAAATGGGGGGCAGATAGAGGAGATTATCCAATTGCAAACAAAGCTTCAGCTCCTCCATGGTTCCCCATGGACTTGGACAGGGCAGTGAAGACCCCGCGGTCCTGGGCCCACCATCTCTTCACCTTACCCCTACACACACTGCTTGCCCATTGAGCCCCACGCCCTGAGAGTGCCCCCTGTCCCCATGGTCTCCAGGAAACCAGCAAAGATCACGAGGAGCAGACAGGGCAAGAGGCAGGCCTAGGGTGGTAATGAGGTGGCAAGTGGAGGAAGATTGGGTCCTGAAAGCTTAACGAGGTGTTGGGGGAAGACTTCCCAGGACAGGAGCCTGGAGTTTTGGTGATGGTGGTGAGGGAGAGGAGTGGGGATAGAGAAACTGCTGAGAGGTAGAGACCAAGAGAAAGAGGGAAGAGGGGAGACAGTGAGATGGGAAAGATGAAAGATAGGGAAGGGGAGAAGCACAGGGAGAGAAGAAAACAAAGAAAAAAAACAAAGATATAAAATCCAGAGAGAGGTGTCTGCTCATCAGGAGCAAAAGAGAAAGGAGGAGGCCAAAGTCTCAGAGGAGACGCTAGTCTGCAGAGCTAATAGCCTACAGGGGCCACAAACTCATCTACCAGAGACCAGAAGAACTAGTTGGTGCCTGACTACCACCACCTCCCATCCGATCAGGGCCACAATAGATGTCCCTGATAGAAGGGGGGAGAAACGCAGAACAGAAACTCGAATTGTTAAAAAGTCCAGACTTCCTGGACCACTTGAGGTCGGAGGATGCCCTGACATGATCAGTCTGCGATGCTCCTTAAACCTTGAACCAAAACTGTCCCCTGAGGTCCCCTTTTAGTGAAATAACAGATTGGCTCACAAAATAAAGGCTATTCCCCATGAAGATGGTGCTCCATTAAAAACCATCCATATGTGACCAAGCAGTCAACAATGACTCTAAAGCAAAGATGAGGGGGGCAGGGAAACTAGAGCATGGGAAACAGGACAACCAGAATGCAATCAAAGAGACTGCAGACTCATTGTGAAAAATATCACTCATGTCTCAGAGCAATTTCCGTAGACATGTCTGTGAGCAATTTCTGTAGAAATTTGTCACATGGGAACCTTATTTACCGTGTAAACTTTCACCAAAAGCACAATGAATTTTTTTTTTTTCAAAAAATAAATATAGAGAGAGAAGGAGGGAGGGAGAGAGAAGACCGAGAAAAGAAGGAGAAGAGAAAGACAGGGAGAGGTGGCAAAATGTACAGATATACAGAGAGAAACAGAAACAGCCTGAGAGAGCCAGAGCCGGACGGACAGACAAGATTCTAGATGGACGGGGTCTCTGTAGCAGAAAGGGATTGCCATTCAGTGTCTAGAGGGAGCCTGGTGCCCTAGAGGGGAGAATATTGCCCCCCAGAGATCCCCTAGAGTCCTCATCTGTCCCCCACGCCAGATGGGAAGTCTCAGCCGAGAAAGCTGGTGCAGAGCAAACACCAGCTAAGGAGTGAGCACCCCATCCCAAGAGGCATGGAAGCCTCAGAGGGTCAGAAACAAAGCCAGCACTGCTGTGTGTCCTCCAGCAAGCCCTTGCACCCGTATGAGCACACGTCCAGGGGCCCCACGGGTGGGGAAGCCAGGCTGCCAATGTTAGAGCAAGCCGAGAACGCCCTGGTTGCCCACCATCACGGCGTCCACCACCTCTCTGCAGGCTTCGTGAGCTTTGACAACCCAGCCAGCGCGCAGACCGCCATCCAGGCCATGAACGGCTTCCAGATCGGCATGAAGAGGCTCAAGGTGCAGCTGAAGCGGCCCAAAGACCCGGGACACCCCTACTGACCGCGCCCACAGCCACTCTGAGGCTGCGGGCCTGGCCCAGGTGAGCCGCCAGGCGGCCCCACCCCGCCCCCCCCCCCGCCTCTCTCGCCCCCTCCCCACTCTCCAAACTCTCCTCCTGCTCCCGGCCCCAGGCAGGTGCTGCTGCTAGAAGCCTCATGGGACCCCCAGGTTGGGTTGGTGGGTACAGAGCTGGACAAAGATGCCCCCAAACCCTCTGTGGTCAGGGCTGGTGCAGAGGGTGGAGGGGTGGGGAGCCAAGGTGGAGAGGGAATCTTGGATGGGGCTTTGCAGGCTGAATAGGAGTTCACCTGGAGGCCAGGTTTGGTCTGGGGTGGGTGTGGGATGGGGGCCTATGAGTTCTATGAGTCTGTTCTCCCTCACCCTGAGAAAATGAGCCATCTCCACTCCCACACCCTGGCCTCTGAGGGTGGACCTCAGATATCCAACTCAGCTTGAACCAGGGCTAGGAAGTAGGAGGTGGGGATGGTCCCTTGGGACCTGGTCCACTCAGCCATGCTCCATTACCACCAAGCCCCATGAGACTGCCCAGTTGCCCCCAATTTCCATCATAGCTCCTTATTTGGGATAAGTCACACCCAAAGGGCTCATGGGAAAGTGTGATACCTGCCCCACCCACCATTGTGCAAAAACCCAAACACCTATCCATCCAAACACAAAAACCCAAGTGTGTGTTTCCCTATGTGATGAACTGACTGTATCAAACACCAAATTACCTTCTTTGGGGGAATGAACCATGAACACAAGGGGCCAAGGTTGAAGGTCATCATTGCCCCCAACCCTTGATGAGCCTGTTCTGTCAAATGGGCTCATGGACATGGCCTTCCCACCAGCTGCAGGAAGGATGCAGTCAGGGCTGGAGGGGTTTCCGCCGCTGAGCCCAGCACCCACTATCTAGAAAGTTCTCTGTCGTTTGATTTTTTTTTTTTTTAATCACTGTCATGATCATCATCCCAAAGCCTCTCCCGCGGTTCGACGTGAAGTGGGTGCTCAGTAGAGGCAGCCCGGACTACCCAGGGCCTTCAGGCCTGTGCCACAGCCTTCATCGTATTCAGTGATAGGGCACGTGTGTCTGGGATGTGGCAGACTTTGCAGTCCTTCCCTTCTACCTTGTCAACCAGCAGATCTTTGCTGAGCACCTACTGTGTGCCTGGCACGGTTTCCAGCAGCGAATGAACAAATACAGGAAATAAGACACCTACTTGAAACATGGGGTTGGGGGAGGCTGGGGATAGCAAAGAGACTTGAATCCTTGTCCCCGAAACAGGCTCAGCAACATTAAGCCCCTTCAAAGCCAGGTCTGTCCACCTCCAAACCCCGAGACCCTGCTCTTTCTGAAGAGATAGAGGTCCTGGGGTGCCCAGACCCCGTCTTGGGCAGGGAGGTGGGCGTCTCTGCCCGTGGGCCCCCCGCCACTGCTCCCTAACGCCCATCCCTTCTCTGCCAGGTGAGGGGTCTTCCCACCCTGAGGAGGCTTTCCCCGCTTCCAACCGATCCAGGAGTTTTCCGTAAATTACAACCGTGTTTGGACACCAGCCCTCCCCTCCCCCACACCCTTCCCCAAAATGTGAAACCATTGAGAAGCCACATGGAGTGGGGAGGGGCTCCTGAGTTGGGGGGATCAAGGGGTTTACCCCACTGTCTCCCGGGGAGGAGATTTTCTCACTCCCCCTCCCCAACTTTAGTGGTCCCCCCAACGCAATTGCAACTTTTCCTATATATATAGATATGCACATATCTATGGAGCTAGAGACAGTATATATATTTTTTGCGTATAAATCATGGGACCAAACTTTTCCGACTTCCTTCCATCCGAGAGAGGGTGACCCTGGGCCGGTCACTCCACGGGGAGAGAGGAAGGGCTGAGGTTGGCCGGGCATGGGGACCACCTGCCTGGCGCCCCCCACCTCCCGACTGGCACGTCGGACCAGGGGCTGGAAAAACACTGGAAATCTGCCAACATGATATACCTCCTGGACTTCCGGCCCCTCCACCGATGATTCTCGCAGGCCTTTGGGCTCGGCCAGCTTGACTGTCCCAGGTCCCAGCTGCAGCTTCCAGAACCTTCCCCTGCCCCCACCGCACCCCAGAACCTCGCCTTCCTCCAGATGTTGGCACAAAAGAGACCCTTCTGGCCTCCCCCAGCCTTTGTCTGTCCCCCCGAACCCCGTCATAGCCTTACTTGTGTGACCAGTAGCCCTTAGCTTTCCGTCGAGGGGGGGCAGACAGGTTTGGGGGAGCCCCCCACTCCCCATTGCCCCCCATCAAGGGCAGGCATCATCCCCCCTGCCTTCAGATCACCAGCCTCAAAATTAAGGTCTCGTGATGAAGCCAAACGTGTTGGACAAGACTAGCGTGAACCGCCAAGCCACGATCTTGATACCTCTACAAAGATTGTTCCGTTTTTTCTTTTTTTGATGGTCTTTCTGAGCAGGTACAAAGAAGACAAGAGAAGAAGAAAAAATGGGGGAAAGATGTGAACGGACAGTGGATTTTTTGTTCCCTGGGGAGTGGGAGGGGATTTTGGGGGTGCTTCTGTAAATGTGCCCAAACCACAGCCACCCACATTGAAGCACAGTCACGCCCGCCGGGCCTCCCACTGGGGCCTCTCGTCAAATGGGGCGCTAGATAATTTAATAAGCTCAAAAAAATTATATATATATATAAAACACACACACACATACACACACAGCATTCCCTTTTGTTTCTGCCAAAATGTGTTGACCAACCTGGGGGGGAAAAAAAAAAAAAAAAAAAAAGGAAAAGAAAAAAAAAAAATCTTCTGATCAACCTGTTTGGATATTCCAGAGTTTGATAAGTGTTTTGACACACTCCTGTAAGCGTGCCTGTGTGGAAGCGTCTGCGTGTGCAAGCGTGTGCCGGGGGCCTCGTCCGTCTCCCCGACGCCCCACCAAGCCCCCCCCAGCGGGCTTGGGAGCGGGTGCTAGTGTGCTGTCGTGTGTACCCTTCTGATCTGTTTACTGGCTGTAAATACCATTTTTATACTCCTCCTCGAAGACCTGCCTGATTTGTACAATGTACTGTATTTCTGCTACGAGTAATTTCATGACGTTTCCACTGGCGAACTGAATTTTGGAGACACACCCATACACACACACACTCACACACACACAAGGAAGAAGAGACAAGGACTTAGAAGGAACTTTGGGTTGACTTGGTTTGAATTTTGTGTCAAAGAGGATTCCCTGTGGCTGAAGACGTTCTTGTGACTGTCCTCGGTTTAAGTGAGACGCAGCAAGCGTCGTCTTAATGTCCAAAACGCCTCTCTTTGGTCTGAAGAAACTGAAAATTTATTTAATAAAAGTTTTACTTGCTAAAGGACTGACCCCACCCCCGCCCTTCTTCTCTCACTCCTGTGGATAGAGGTGTGTGCTGAGCGAGCGGCCCCTCTGTGTGCCTGGGTGGGGTCAGCCCTCCACTCCCCGCGGCCCCATGCACAGCAGGACCAAATGCCGTCTGGTCCTGGTGGGTTGTGGATCCCACCGCTGAGCCCACAGGATTCTCGCTGGCTGATTTTTGCGTTTCCTGGTCTGTCTGAATCCGGAAGCTGCTCGGAAACCTGTTCAAAGTCCTGGCAACACGCGGGCCTCCACTGACAGCCGGGGGTGGGGGCAGTGCCGTGCACGGGGTGCGTTGGTCAGGAATCAACCGGGGTCTGCTATGCCAGGTGAGAACTCCACCACTGCCCCTCTAGGCTAGAGGTCAATCCAGATTTGGGGTGAAGGAGGGGGATGTGGGAGGAGACATTCCAAGAAGGAGGTGGGGGGGAATTCTGGCATCTCAGAGTCCGTCCAATTAACCTGGAAGTTGAAGAAATGATGTTCTCTCTCCAGAGCAGCAGATGCGTTTATGTGTTTAGTTTCAGACACATTTGTTCATTCAACAAACATTCATTGAGCCCTAACTATATGTTTGTCCCTGTGCTGGTCACCAGGGACATAGCAATGACTGACATGGCTCTGGTCTTTGCCCTCAGGAGGGCAGCCCAGGGGGGAAAGATACAACAGATGACACGATTTTTAAATTGTGATCAAAGTCACCACTGTAACCACTTTAAAGTGTACAACTCAGTGGCATTCAGTTTGTTCACAGTGTTGGGCTGTCATCACCACTATTTACGTCTGGAACAATCTCATCACCCCCAAAGGAACCCCACGCCCACCAGCAAACACTGTGCATTGTTTCTCCTCCAACCCCTAGGCAACCATTAATCCACTTCTGGTGTCTGTGGATTGGCTTTTTTCTGCATGTTCCCTGTCAATGATATCAGACTATGTAGCCTTTTGTGTCTGGTATCTCTCACTGATCATGATACTGTCTCGGTTCATCCAGGGCATAGCATGTATCAGGCCTTCATTTCTCTTAGAGTCTGAGTGACACTCCACTGTGTGTGTCCATTGTCTGCGACGGGCACTTGGCCTGTGTCCACCTCATGGCTGTGGTGAATCCTGGTGCTGCGAACATGCCTCAGTAAGTTTTTGTCTGAACACTTGTTTTCCTTGCTCTTAGATATACACCTTGTCGTAGAGTGACTCCATGTTTCACTTTTTGGGAACCACAGGCTGTTTCCCACAGTGACCATACAATCTTACACTCCCACCAACAGCATTGCGTGACAGTTCCAGTCATCCCCGCAAACATTGGTCACGTGATTTTTTATTGGCATTGAAGGGAGAAATTTTCTCCATTGGACCTTACCCAACCAGGCTGTTGTTCCTTTTTTCTTTTCTTTTTAAATTATTATTTTTGTGCTTTGGGTGCAAATTTGCAAAGCAGATTTGTTTTACATTCAATAGTTAGGCACATTTGATTTCACGGCTCCAATTACCATTTTCAACCATAAAAACCACTCCCCTCCCCTCTCCTCCCTGTGGCCAGCCCCTCCCTGTGTCCCTCTTACCTGTGCGCTCCTGTCTGTCCAGCCCTCCCTCCATGTGAATGCTGCCCCTCTGGTGTCATGGCTGGTTGATCCAAGGGGTGCATCGCCCTGGGGTAGGTGTTTTCTGCATGTTGGGCTGAAAGCCAATGCATGGAAGTGAGTCCATTTCTAGGCCCAAACGGTAACCAGGGGCCATAGTCTCGGGGGTTCCACCAGTCTCTATCTGACCAGTAATTCTGGTCATTTTTGTGTTTTTGAATTTTGTTCCACATTTTTCCTCCCGCTCTACCCAGGAAATGCAATTTTGATCCCTTTTCCAAGCAGTTGGCATTGGTACCGGGTACCATCTTGTTCTTCTGGTCTCAGGGTGGTGAAGGCTAGGTCTCCAGTCTTCTTTGCTTCGGATGAGAGGAAACCAATCATTGCATCCTAGAGGCCACTCAAAAGCTTTTAAGACCCCAGTCACTACTCACCGAAGTAGGATGTAGAATAAGGTTTTTATGTCCTATGTTGTGCCACACTGTTGTTTTTGTTGCCGAATGCCATCAAGTTCATTCCAACTCCTAGCAACCCTGTGTGACAGAGTACAACTGCCCCATAGGGTTTCCTAGGCTGTCATCTTTACAGAAACAGATCACCAAGTGTTTCTCCTGCAGAGCGTCTGGGTGGGTTCAAACCTCCAACTTTTTGGTTAGCAGCCAACTGCTTAACCATTGTGCCATTAGGCTAGGCAGATGTCCCCCCAAGAAGAAGAAACATAAAGGAGAAGTAGGGACTCTCTTGGGGATGGGAGGTCCAGGCAGAGAGTGCAAAGGTGTATCTGTGAGAGAGCGTGTTGTGGGAAATGAGACCAGAGCATTTGGGCAGGACCCAAGGATGGAAAGCAGGAGAGGCTATGTCAAGGAGAGCAGGGCTTGGACCAGAGTGTGAGTGTTGGAGTTGGCACGGTAAGGCTGGCCTCAGATAACGTTTTGGGGGTTTGATGAATGAATGAGGAGGGTAGGAAGATGGATGCAGATTTAGCTGGAAGAAAAGTTCACAGCTGTCCACCCCACTGAGGTGGAGACCTCAAAGTCCACCCTCCATCCCCTGAGACAGAACCCTGTGTGAGAGGCGCTGGACTCCAGAGTAGAAGACTAGGAGTGTGTGGATAATGGAGGCAGCCGCGCTCAAGCCGAGCCTTTCAAAATTAATAGGAATGCTCAGACATGAAGAGAAACCTAGCCCAGTGCACACCATGGGCAAACCTTGAAAACACCATGCTGAGTGAAATAACCATTGCAAAAGGACAAATACCGCAGTTGTTTATTTCACTTCTATGAAATAAACAGACAGAAACCAAAGATTATTAGTGGTTACAAGGTGGGGGTGGGAGAGATGGGGACAGGTTTTCTTTATTTTTTTTTTCCTTAGGGGGCAATGAGGTCATGTTAATGGTGGTGGGGTGGTTTGGAAAAGAATGGTGAGAACCACTGTCAACCACTCGGAGGTGGATCAGTGCAGGAGATCCTGGGTAGAGTGGGAGAACAATGTGGGACAAAACTCAAGATCATAAAAAACAAAACACAAAAAACCAGGTCTTCAGGTCTGGAACCAAACTCACTCCCATGGCTTCCAGTCAAACAATAGACAGGCCTATGAGCTGACCATTTACATCAGGCAGATACACTCCTTGGAGAGATCAATCCTGGGAGAACAGAAGGGCTGTGTGTGCATAGGGAGACAGCTCAGGGGGCAGGAGTGCATGGAGGGAAGGACACAGGGAAGAGGTGACTATGGGGAGGAAGTGGGAGGGGAGCTGTTGCATTGTGGGA
>NW_006921878.1:2036733-2051509 GCF_000298275.1 Orycteropus afer afer
CCTCCTGAGGCCACAGTACTAGGGGAAAGTGGGTGGAAGACAAGAGCGTTGTTGTTAATTGCCATCAGGTCAGCTCCAGGTCCTGCCGGGTCCTGCACCCTCCTCACCACGAGTGGTGAGCCCAAGTTCATGGTTGTGGCCAGTGTGCATTTCAGGTGTTTTCCTACCTGGGGGGCCCATCCTCCAGAACTCTGTGGAACAACGTTCTGTCGGGACCCATGGGGTTTTCGCTGGCTGATTTCTGGAAGCAGATCGCCAGGCCTTTCTTCCTAGTCTGTCTTAGTCTGGAAGCTCCACTGAAACCTGCCCACCCTGGGAGACTGTTTGTGTGTCACTGGCTGGGCCTGGGTGAGTGGCTGGGCAGCTGGTGGTAGTTACCCCCATGATGAGACTGGCAATCAACTCCGTGGTGGGATCTACCACAAGCAGCTGAGTAGCTGCCTTTGGGAATGTGGTCTGCTTCCTGTATATAAGGAGAAGCCTTGGGAATGGTCTCTAGCCTATGGCACGCTTGGACCCTGCATGTAGCCATGTCATTACTCAGCAGCCTGCTATGCTCTGCCGACATTGGGACTTACAATGAACTTAAGTTAATGGCCTGCCATGTGGTTTGGTAACATCGGGACTGTGCCTTTTTACTTGTCAACCTTGGGGCTTCTCAGTCTCAGCAGCCAGCAGCTGTCTGAGTGAAGAAACGCCTCTAGCTCCAGTGGGCTGGGAGCAGGAGGCAGAGCTGGACCCCAAGGTTGAGGGGCTTTCACCCAGCCCCTAGAGCCTGGCACTTTGAACTTGGCCTTAAAGCCTCCAAATTGTAAGAAAAAAAGCCTGTTTGTTAAGGCCACCCCATTGGTGGTATATTCTTGTCAGAGCGGCACTGGGGACCCAGGACAGAGACCTTGCTGTTATTGAAATATTGGTAACAGCAATCATCATAGCAGATGCAGTCCACCAGATGGCAACATGGGAGCGGTAGCACACAGTGGCTGATCACCAAGTGTCCCACCAGGGAGCAAAGTGTAGTGGTTAAGCCGCAGGCGACTTCTGAGTTTGCATCTGAGTTTTGATCTGGGTTTTGCCACTTAGCTGTGAGACCTCAGGCGAGTGGCCGAATCTCACTGCTGCTCAGTTTCCTCGTGTGGAAAGTGGGGCTTCTCGGACCCACGCATCACAGAAGTGTTGGGGATAAAGCAGCCTGGCCCAGCCTAGGCGTCAGAGAAATGTTTGAAGAAATCTACCTTTGAAAATTCACTTTTCCAGAGGTTTCGCCCCAGACTACCACCAGGGGGCAGAAGAGACCCATGCCTTTGGTATTAGCGCCTTCACCTGATGTCCCTCAAGCTCCGACTGTGTGCCAAGTGCTGGGCTGGGGCAGGAGAAGGTGATGAATGAAGGCGCCCCAGGCCTCTCTCCTGAGATGCAAGAGTCACTCGGTCCAAACTTCTTAGTCCGACCCTTAAAGCTATGGGGCAGTTCTCCTCTGTCCTATAGTGTCTCTATGATTCGGAATGGATGCAATGCGGTGGGTTTGGGTGTTTTTCTGAATCCAGTCCCTACTGATCCCAGTAAACTCTTTGCTCAGCGCTGCTGTCTTAGTCAGTCATTAAGGAACAGGCCAGCCCCCCTCCCCCTTGACTGTCCAGACTGGATGTCTTAGGAGCCCTGGAACTTGTCCATCACCAAACCTTTCCAGGTGTCGTTTCCCCTACCAGGGGCACTCCCCTTGCCGCCCTGGAATTTGCTCTTGGGCAGCCTCGTTCCCTTTCCTAGCCTCAGTTGTACCATCTGTGAAATGGAGCTCGTATGCGTGATTCAAGATTGTAATGCCGACCTGAGGAGATTAATTAAGGCACACGATAGCATTGTTACAACATTACAATAAGGCAAAACAGGGCCTACCTCCCAAGTCAGAAAAGTGAACTCTGGGCATCACTCAAACTGGACTCAAGCGTCAGCAAACATTTATTGAGCACCTACTGGGTGCACTGGAACCACGGTAAGGAACAAAATGCACAAGAACTAACATTCTGATGGAGGGGATGGTGGACAAGCCAGCAGAGACATGACTGTAGGTGCTGCCATCTGAGGTGAGAAGGCTGGTCAGGAGGGCTTCTCGGAGGAGGAGACATTTGTGCTGAGGCGTGAATGACAAGGAGTTAGTGATGGGGAGAAGTGGGCAGGAAGCCAACCTCAGCGTGCATTCATCGACCCTCCCGCATAAGACCCCTTCCAGAAAGTCCGGAGTAGGACCCAGAACAGCCTGTTGAGACACACCAGCTTCCTCTCCCTGGGTCTAACCCGGACTTCTAGAGACAAACCACGCCCCGTAGCAACAAACTACATCCCCGCGGGCTCGCTTTCCGGCTCCGCCCCCAACTCTGCCTCTTCCCCGCCCCTTCTCTTTTTCGAGCCTATCGCAGCGAGATGGAGGTGGGGTTATCTACATATTCGTAGATTCATCAGCCAATCCTCAGCCTGAGCTCGAACCGGTCTTGTGAGCCGGGGTGATTGGGACGTCATGAGTGACGTATTTCGTGATACTTAAAGGCGCAGCTCATCCCTGCCTCTCTTAGACCTCAGTTTGCACGTCTGTAAAATGCAGGTTGGGGTGTGTGGGACGTAGGAACCAGCTCAGACCAAGGGCATCGAAGTAGCTTTGCTGTCCTGGATGAAATCCAGGGAGATTCAAACTTGGGGCTGGGGCACTGGAGATGCTACGGAGCTGGGGCTTCAGCACCGGGGGTCGCGGACAGCTCCAGGGCCTGGAAGGAGGTGCCTGTTGTGGTTGGGTGGATGGTGTTATTGTTGTTGTTAAGTACTGTCGAGTTGGCTCCGACTCATACCGACCCACCCTATGTACAACAGAACGAAACAGCGCCCGGCCCCGCGCCATCCCCACAATCCTTGCTGTGCTTGAGCCCATGGTTGCAGACAGTGTCAGTCCAGCTCGCCGAGGGTCTTTTCCTTTTCCTTTCCCAAGCATGACGTCTTCCTCCAGGGAATGGCCCCTTTTGACAACACGGCCAAAGAGGTGCGACGAAGTCTGGCCATTCTCACTTCTAAGGAGCATTCCAGCTGCACTTCTTCCAGGACAGGTTTGTTCTTCTGGTAGTATTCTTCCCAACACCAACGTTCAAACTCATCCACTCTTCTTCGGCTTTCCTTATTCATTGTCCAGCTTCCAAATGCATATGAGGCGACTGGCTTGGGGCAGCTGCACCCTAGTCTTCACCTTAGTCTTGGGTGGGTAGGTAGGTGGGTGGTGTTAAGGGTGCGGTCCATATTCAGAATCCAAATCCAATTTATTAGCAAGTCCAGTCATCTCTGCCATCATAGCTTGTCCGGGATCTGCCCACTTCTCCCCTCCTCTGCATCAACCCCATCCTGGTCCAGCCTCTTTGGCCTGGACCAGTGCAGTCGCTGGGTCCTGGTCCCCCCGCTCCACACTCAACCCCAAGGTCTGTTCTCCCCGCGGCAGCTAG
The DNA here is from genome assembly GCF_000298275.1 of Orycteropus afer afer. Classification (NCBI taxonomy): domain Eukaryota; kingdom Metazoa; phylum Chordata; class Mammalia; order Tubulidentata; family Orycteropodidae; genus Orycteropus; species Orycteropus afer. Next base: position 2,040,213 of record NW_006921878.1, read on the forward strand.
AGGGCGCCAGTGAGCACCTTAGTCAGCCATCCCTCTGCTCGCAGCCCTCCAGGGCTCCCGCCTTCCCTGAGATAAAATCCTAAGTCCTCCCCTGGCCCATAATGCCCTGCACGACCTGCCCACCCCCTCCCTGCTCTACCTCCTCCTCTCTCCCCTTCCTTCCTCTCCTCCATCCACATGGCCTCCTTCTGTTCCTCAAAACCTGAAAACTTGTTCTCACCTCCTTCCGCTCACAGGGGGCCAGGGGGTGGCTGGAGGTGGGAGAAGTTAGCACAGAGGTCCCAGGCCCTGGATACCCAGAGAGGACATTGGTCTTTGTCCTGAAGACAGTAGGAAGCAATAGGGGTGTCTTCAGTCAATGGAGGTGTGACATAATCCCATCTGCATTTTTAAAGGGTCCCCATGGCTGCTAAGTGGAGCACATTCCCCAGGGGAAACCAAGTCCAAGCAGGGGGACTCTTCAGGAGGCGGGCCTGGGCTTCCAGGCAGTGCTGGTGTGGCGTGGGGGAGGCCAGGACCCCCCAGAATTCTCCCCAGTAGAACAGGGCTCCTTCCTTTCCATAGGGTTGGATGAGATCCTCTAAAGTGAGCTTCCCACGGGTAGGGGTGGGTTGGCTGGAGTCTTGCTACATCCCCAGAGCTCAGTGCAGGGCCTGGCACACAGCAGGAACTCAGCAACAGTCAGGTGCCTGTCGGACTCTCTCTCATTCTCCCTAACTCTGTCTCTGTTTCTGCTTTCATTTCTGTCTCTCTCTGTGCCTGTCTCTCTCTGCCTGTGGCTCTCTGTCCCTCTCTGTGTCTCTGTCTCTGCATTGTTATCTGTTCCTCTCTGCCTCTCTCTTCCCCTCCCTTTCCTCTGTCTCTCCCTCTCTCTCTTTTTCTTCCCTTTCTCTGTCTGTCCCCCCATTGCTGTGTATTCCTCTCTTTCCCTCTGTCCCTCTCTGTTCCTTTTTGTCTCCCTCTGTTCCTCTCTGTCTCTCCCCTTCCCTCCCTCTCTCTCTCAGCCTTCCCATTTGAAGGCTGCCTCCCACATCTGCCTTCCGCCCAGGCCCAGGCCCTGACCCGTCTGAATGCCTTGCTCCAACCACACATCTGTGGGGTAATTGTCCTCCAACCACAAGGTACTGAGGCAAATTATAGTTACGGGGCGGGGGCCTCCATGTGGGCGAACCGCGTCCGCTGGGCTGGCCCCTGCCGGCCTCAGCTGGGTGAGATGGCCGAGGGGGGCCCTGCTCAAGCCACGTGAGCCCAGGCCCTGCCCCAGCCCCCCTTTCCCAGACCTGCATCTTTTGTGTCGAGATGGAAATGCCTTTTGTAAAAGTCAGCGGGGAACTCCAGTGTTTGCAAAATGCTGAGCTGGTATGAATTCCTTTCTTCATTCAACAAGTATGTCACTGAGCACCTACTCTGTGCCAGACACTGTTCCGGGCACTTAGCCAAAGCAGAATGAACATGGCTCACAAAGACCCCTGCCCTGTGGAGCCAACATTGCGGGGGGCAAGAAATAAATAATGGTGACAAGTGGACGTGAATGGTGGACGGGCATCAGTCTTTCTCGCTCACTCTCTCTTATCTCCCTCCCTGTCTCTGTCTCTCCATTTATCTCTGGATCTCCGTGTAATTCTCTCACCCTCCAAACCATGTGCCAGCGAGTTAGCTCAGACTCCCAGTGACCCACTGTGTGGGCCAGTAAGACTGTGCTCTGTGATGTTGGCAATGGCTGCTTTCTCAGAAGATCACCAGGTCTTTCTCCTGAGGCATCTCTGGGCAGACTCGAACTTCCGTCCTTTGGGTTAGCAGCTAAGCATGTCCACAGTTTGCACCATCTGCGGACTCATCTCACCCTCCAAGGGTGGGGATTTCTGGGCTGGGTTTTGAAGGATGAATAGGAGTCCCCAGCTGATGAAAGGAGGAAGGGTGTACCAGGCAGAGGGAACGGCTCAAGCAAAAGCCTAGAGTTCTGGAAGAATGTGGAGCCTCCCGGAAGGAGAAAGCCAGGTTAGGAGGGAGTTGGGACTTTATCCTGGGGGCTCAGTGAGAGGAAGGGTGGAATGGGAGGGTGAGGGTACCCACATCCCCAGAATACCATGTCCTTCCCACCTCCCACTCCACAGGGATCTGTTCAGCTGTGTCTAGCCACCTGCAGCTCGCCATCCCCAGCTCCCTCTGTCCACTTCCAAACCACTGGCTCCAAAGCCACGGAAAAGCAGAAGCCAAAGCCAGTCACTGCTGCTTCAGAGCTAGGGGGCAAACTCTGTCCTGAAAGTTCTTCCTGCTGTCTAACTTCAGTCCTGCCCACGGCTGATGTAAGCCCAGGACAGCCAGCCCCCACAGATCAGTGGCCAGCCCCTTCTCCTCTGGCTTGGGTACCCACTCGGTGCTCCATCCTTGCACAGTGGTGACTGGATGATGCAGTGAAAGGAATCCCTGCCTTGTCCCTGGTCAAGGGTGGGAAAAGGACAGCAAGGAATAATGAAAATAGTATGCATCTCTTCAGCAGAGCGCTGGTGGTGTAGTACCTAAGACATTTGGCTGCTAACCAGAAAGTCAGTGGTTCAAACCCACCAGCTACTCTGCAGAAAGAAGACAGGGCGATCGACTTCCGTAAAGATTTATGGCCTTGGAAACCCAGTGGGGGTGGCTATGGGATTGGACTCCATGGCAGCAAGTTTGGTTTTTTGGTTTTTCGTCAGCAGAGGCCCTGGGTGGTGCAGACACTCAACTACAGCCAAAAGGTTGACAGTTTGAACCCACGCAGGGCTGCTTTGGAGGGGAGGCCTGGCGATCTGACTCCAGAAGGCCCCAGCCTTGAGAACCCTACAGGGCAGTTCTACTCTGCACACAGGGGTCTCCGGAAGTGGGAGCTGACTCCGCGGCAACTGTCAGCAGCAACAACCCCGTCAGGGGGCCTCTGCCTCATGCCCCACCCCCTCAGTGCCTTACAGAAAGTTTGCCACTTAGCCCATTTTGAAGTGTCCAGTTCAGCGACCTTAATTACACCACCACGTTGTGCTGCCATCACCACTGTCTGTTCCCCAGTGTTCGTGCCCCCAAACAGAAACCCCACACCCCTGCAGCAAGAGCCCCTATGCCCCACTCAGCCCCTGGGAGCTGCTAATCTACTTTCCATCTCTATGGATTTGTCTATTCTAGATATTTTATGTAAGTGGGATCATGGCAGCACAGTGGTTAAAGCACTCCACTGCTAACTGGAAGGTTAGTGGTTCTAACCCACCACCTGCTCTTTAGGAGAAAGATGAGACATCCATACAGATTGACAGCCTAGGAAACCCTGTGGGGCAGTTCCACTCTGTCCTTTAGGGGCGCTGTGAGTCAGAATCGACTCTACAGCATGCATTAGTGGGTGAGACCACACACTTTTTGTGTCTGATTTATTTCACAGAATAATGTTTTCAAGGTTCAGCCACAGCATACCATGTATTTCTTTTTTATGGCTGCATAATATTCCTTTTTTTTTTAAAAAAAAATAAATGTTCCACTGTGTAGATGAACCACATAGTTTCTCCATCATCTGTTGATGGACACTGGGTTCGCTCCACCTTTTGGCAATCATGAGCAGCACTGCAGGGAACACAGGTGTTCACATGTCAGTGTGAGACACTGCTTTCAAGTCTCATGGGCAGATACCTGGGAGTGGAAGTGCTGTCTCATAAGGTGGTTCTGTTTAATTTTTTGAGGGACCACCACAGTGGAGCCACAGTTATATATTTCCACCAGCAATGAACAAGGGGGCCAATTTCTCCACATCTTGGCCAACACTTGTTAAGCCCACTGCCGTGGAGTCGATTCTGACTCACAGCGCCCCTAGAGGACAGAGTGGAGCTGCCCCACAGGGTTTCCTAGGCTGTCAGTCTTTGCAGGAGCAGATTGCCAGGTCTTTTGTCCTGTGGAGCAACTGATGAGCTCGAACTGCCAGCCTTCTGGTTACCAGTTGGGCACTTAACCACTGCTCCACCAGGGCTCCTTTCCAACGCTTGTTAGTTTCCACTTCTCTGATAATAGCCATCCTAGTGGTATGTCATCGCCATTTTTAGGAGAGGGAGATGGACGCCCAGGCAAGAACAGTGGTGTGTTCAAGGTCACGTTCACCCTCAGTCTCCTCTTCCCCGACCCAGAGCCCCCCACTCTCCCGTCTGCCCCCTGATAGCCCCTGGCTAATTTCACCTTTCCAGACTTACCTATCTTTCCTTCCAGAATCCAGACACCCCCTGGACACAGCAGTGGCTCTGCCACATGTCCCCAGGCGTCTTCTGGAGCAAGTGTCTTGGAAGGGACGGACAGATGGGCGGGTGGGAGAGGTTTAGGAAGCCTCCAGCTCCCCCCACCCGCAGCCCCAGGCTGCCCTGCCTGGCACTTTCTGCCTGAACGGGAGTCAGTAGAGAGCCGAGTGCAAGGGGGTGAGACCGGAGGAGCCACACTCCTTCCGGGCGTGGGGGGGGGCGGAGGTGGGGCCACCTTCCCAATCAGTCTGTAGCCTCATTCACAAATCCATGGCTTGTTCTGATTGTACCAACCGCCACCACACACACACACACACACACACACAGGCAGTGCGCACACACACGCCTTCTTGGGCTGTGGGTGGTCACTCGGTAGAGACTGGCCTGGTGTCTCCTCTCCTCTCTCTCCCTCCCTCTCTGGTCTATGCTTTCCATCTCTGAGGGCCCTGGTCCCACACCCCTTCTTCTGAAGGCCGCTCGCCCAGTGCCATGCGGGTGGGACGCCCAGACTTCCACCCTATGCCACCCACCCAGCCCACACTTCTGTGGGCATAAGGTGCCTGGGGGCCACTTTTGTCCTTTGCCTCAGCATGGAGGTACCCGGACCTCCAGTGTCCAGCAAGCTGGGGGAGACCTCAGTCAAATGGCAGCTTTGCTACGACATGACCGCCAAGATGTGGTGGATGGTAAGTGGGGGCTTGGTGCCCGCTGTGGGGGTGGTATCGTTCCGTGTTCTGGCCTCTCAGGTTGGGGGACATCTGAGCGCCTGGGTTTCGGGACGTCTGAGCGTGTGGGGTCTTGCGTGACTTTCCATGGCTGTGACCCCTCCCTCGTCATCTGAAAACTGGGGGTACCTGGGTCAGAGATGGTGATACCAGGCAACTGAGAGGAAAGTGATTCTGGAAAGTTCCACGGGAAAATGTACGAATTGCCCGGCGAGTGTTTAAGAGCCCCATGGTGTTGGTTCCCTGGGCACCGAGGGCGCGCTCTCTCTGAGCTTGTTGAGTGTGCTTGCAGGACTTGAAAGTCCTTGTGCGGCCTTGCTGCAACTCGAGGGCCGCAGGGGCCTGCAATGGGACGTTTGGGTGCAAGGAGGCTTTGTGGGGCCCACGCTGACCAGCTGGAATGCAGGGACTCCAACTCAGCTGTGAGATTCTGTCCAAACCTCCGCCTGCCTCTGCCCTGGGACCCCAAGAAGGAGCCCACACCCTCCTCTCCCCAGCTGAACAACAAACAGTCAAGGGCCAGGGAAGGTGGCATGCCTGATTCAGCTTACGGAAGGGCAGTGGCATCCACTCCATGACCAGGAGCCCTTCTGGAAGCTTCTGTGGGATAAGGCCACATCCCCTGAGCCAGGGCCCAGCTGATGGGGCAAGGACAGATTCCAGGGCAGCAGGGTGGACTGTGGGGCCTGGGATGACAGGCCAATGCCCCAATGTCTGTTTGTCTGCTGCTCATCCGTCTGTCCTCCCAGCTCTAAGAGCTGGCCTGTCATCCACCATGGAACTCTGAAACATTCTATCAACACGGTCTAGCTGCAACAGGCGGCTTTGAGTCTGGCTTTCTGTGTGACCTCGGGCCAGTGGCTAACCCTCTCTGGGCCTCCTATTTCTCCATTAGAGAAATGATTTGGAGCCTGGGCTTCTCAGTTGATGGCTGATGTTGTCTGGGTTCTAGGAAAGTTAGGCCTCAGGAAGGAGGCAGAACCCCACTATTTCCTGGGATTCCTCGTAGCCACCGCCTCAGGTTTATCTAACCCAGGAGGGTTGGGGGCAGCAGGATTTGTTCCCCAGACTTGGGGTACTTAGGTCTCAGGGTCCACAAGGACAGAGTCTCCCCACCACCCAGGATAGCGTCATGCGTTGGTTTCGTTTTTCATCCTTCATTTGACAACATATACGAAGCAGAAGGCCCTATTTGCAATGCTGTAGACATAGTGGTGACCCACACAGACAAAGACCCTGCCGGGTGGGGCTGACATTGCATGAGAGGAGAGCCAAAACATGAAACCATCAGAACCCAGAACGTGAATTCGCTATGAATGTGGAAGGGGCTCTGCAGGGCTGGAGCCTTGTGCAAGCCCAGGCGATCTGGGAAGGCCTCATGGAGGAGGTAAAAGCTGGGGGATAACAGACTTCCTTAGGAAAAGAGAAGGGAGAGAGTGTTTCAAGCTGAAGGCACAGCCCGTGCAAAGGCCCTGGGGTGGGACTGGGCCTGGTGAGTTAGAGGAACAGCCAGGAGCCCTGTGTGTGCTGGAGAGGAAATGAGTGAGGGGGAGAGAGGAGGAGGGGAGGGCATGGAGGGGATGGGGCAGGTCGGGCAGGGCCCTGTGCACCGCAGGGAGGACTCAGGCTGTTACCCCAAGGGAAGTGAGAGTCCTGGAGGCTGTGAACAGAGGGAGGATGGGACGTGTTTTACACTTTTTGAACCAAAAAACAAATCAAACTCACTGCCATTGACTTGATTCTGACTCACAGTGACCCCCACTGGGTTTCTGAGGCTGTAAATCTTGACAGAAGTAGATCGCCCCATCTTCCTTCCTTGAAGCAGCTGGTGGTTTTGAACCACTGACCTTTTGATTAGCAGCCAAATGCCTTATCCACCACATGGGAAGAAGGCAGAGTGCAGGGCTGATGGGGCAGCTGGAGACCAGGGGGAGGTTGGAGCAGAGTCCAGGAGAGCAGTGATTGGGGCCTGAAGACGGAGGGACGTGGGTGGATTTCACGCTTAGAATGGCTGGGACTTGGTCATTAAACTGGAAGCCCAGAGAAGTGAAGTAACTTGCCCAAAGTCACACAGCAAGCGAAGGGCAGAGCTGGAAGTGAGGGAGTCCTGGGAGCAGAAGTCAGAGGTAGGTCAGCGATGCACCAACCCCGATCTCCAGGGTGCAGGAGAGTTTAGCAGAGTTGGTAACTCGAGAAAAGAAGTGCACCTTTGGGGTCTAATTACTAAAGGCAGAAGCCCCAGGACAGAGGAGGTTATGCTCAGCCATAGACAGGGCTCAAAGTGGTGCATGACCACAAGAGGACGGAGCACTGAGAAGGGTGGGACCAGCAGCCTGCAGGGAAAGATTGACAGGCTTTAGGCTAAGAGAACAAGAACCTGGGAAAATCAGCTCAGCAACCCGTGCACCTTCTCCGGGCTCAGCCCTGATATGGAAAATCTGGGTTCCCACCACCCCAACCATTAGGAGCCCCAAACACAAAAGCTAAAATGTCATTGAGTCTCAAATCTCTCCAGGTGGGGGTGGCCTGGGGCAGAGGAAGCGGATGGGAGCAGGGAGGGAGAGGGTGGCCTGTGCACCCCAGAGGGCATAGTGCAACCTCAGTAAGTACTCTCTCCTAATTGGCTGAAAGGTAATAGACCAACTGTCATGGGAGGGGTACAATGTTTGGTGGGAATTCCATCCACTTAAGTTAGAGTGATCACATGATAGCATTTTGCAAGACCAGACTAATTCATTGCAAATACGTTTTTCAATAACCTAAATGGTGACTCTATACACATGGATTTTGCCGTATGGAATACACAGGAATCAAATTGATTGCATTTGTAGAAAGAGACCACATCCCTAAGGCAGCCACTCAGCTGCTCCCAGTAGATTCCACCATGGAGCTGATTGCCAGTCTCATCATGGGGAATACTACATCCAGCTGCCCAGCCACTCAGCCAGGCCCAGCCAAGCTGACACACAACCTTCACCACCACAGGTGTATCCCACCTGAACACAGACAGTATCTGAAGAGCAGATCTGAAGCATTGAACACCAGTGACTGGAAACCAGTTGTGGGAGGACATCAAGAACATCAGACAAGAAGAAAGCAAAAGGTCATTAAAATGGAAGAAAAGCCCAAATGGATGTAGGAAGAGACTCTGAAACGTGCTCTGGAATGGAGAGTAGCTAAAGCGAATGGAAGAAGTGATGAAGACAAAGAGCTGAGCAGAAGATTCCGAAGGGCGGCTCGAGAAGACACAGTGAAGCATTACAATGAACTCTGCAAAGACCTGGAGTTAGACAAAACAGAAGGGAAAAACACACTCGACATTTCTCAGCTGAAAGAACTGAAGAAACAATTCAAGCCTCAAATGCAGTACTGAAGAGTTCTCTGGTGCTCTGGTGGCCCAGTGGTTAAAGCACACAGCTGCTAACCAAAAGGCCAGTGGTCTGAACCCACCAGTTGCTCTGCAGGAGAAAGATAAGGCAATCTGCTTCCGTAAAGATTTATAGCTTTGGAAACCCTATTGGGCAGTTTTATTCTGTCTTATAAGGAGCTCTGGTGTCACAGTGCCTCAGGCATTTGACTGCTAACCAGAAGATTGGCAGTTCAAAGCCACCAGCTGTTCTGCGGAAGAAAGGTGAGGCAATTGGAATCCACTTGATGGCTGTGAGGCTTTTTTTTTTTTCCCTGTCTTGTAACATCACTATGAGTTGCAATCGACTTCAACTTGCTGGGTTTAATTTTATTTATTTATTTTTTTAAATGAGCAAGATGACTGCAGACCAGATGAGTTGAACAACACAGGAAGAAGCATCAAAAGGAGATGGAAGGAATACACAGAGTCACTATATCAAGAACTGGTTGGTGTTCAGCCATTGCAGGAGGTGGCATATGATCAAGGACCAATGGTATTGAAGGAAGAAGTCCAATCTGCACTGAAGGAACTGGTGGAAAAATCACCAACCTGGGGCGTTTTTGTCCCAGCGCTGTATCCGACTCTGTTTCAGGGCTATTCATTAACTTCTCCAGTACTATATCAGACAGTGTTTCCCTGTTGTTCATAAGGTTTCCACTGGCCAATTCTTTGAGAAGTGGATGGCCCCTTCCTTCTTCCTAGTCTGTCTTAGCCTGGAAGCTCCAAAACCTGTCCACCATGGGGGACCCTGCTGGCATTTGAAATACCAGTGGCATAGCCTCCAGCCTCACAGCAACACACAAGTGACCACAGTGTGACTCACTGACAGGCAAGCGGTGGGGTGAAAACAAGGCTCCAAGAACTGGCAGGATACCCACTGGGATGTTTCAACAAACGGCTGCAAGGCTGGACGCTCTCACTCAGCTATGCCGAGAAATTAGGAAGACAGCTACCCGGCTAACTGACTGGAGGAGATCCATGTTTGTGCCTGTTCCAAAGAAAGGTAATCCAATAGAAAATGGAAATTATTAAATATCATTAACATCACACGCAAGTAAACTTTACAGGTTACTGCCAGAAATTCAAGCTGGATTCAGAAGAGGATGTGGAACGAGGGATATTATTGCTGATGTCAGATGGATCTTGGCTGAAAGCAGAGAATACCAGAAAGATGTTTATATGAGTTTTATTAACTATCCAAAGGCATTCGACTGTGTGGATCATAACAAATTATGGATAGCATTGCAAAGAATGGGAATTCCAGAACACTTAATCATGCTCATGAGGAACCTGTACATAGACCAGGAGGCTGTCGTTCAAACAGAACAAGGGGACAGTGCATGGTTTAAAATCAGGAAAGGTGTGTTTCAGGGTTGTATCCCTTCACCACACTTATTCAATCTGAGCAAATAATCTGAGAAGCTGGACTATATGAAGAAGAACATGGCATCAGGATTGGAGGAAGACTCGTTAACAACCTGCGATATGCAGACGACACAGCCTTGCTCGCTGAAAGTGAAGACGACTTGAAACACTTCCTGATGAAGTTCAAAGACTGCAATCTTCAGTATGAATTACACCTCCACATAAGGAAAACAAAAATGCTCACAACTGGGCCAATAAGCAACATCATGATAAATGGCAAACAGACAGGAGTTGTCAGGGATTTCATTTTACTGGGATCCACAGTCAACAGCCCTGGAAGCTGCAGTCAGGAAATCAGATGTCACATTGCACTGGGTAGATCTGCTGCAAAGACCTCTTTAATGTGTTGAAGAGCAAAGATGTCACTTTGAGGACTGAGGTGCACCTGACCCAAGTCATGGTATGTTTGCTAGCCTCATCATCTGCAGGTGAAAGCTGGACAATGAAGAAGGAGGAGCAAAAAAGAATTGATATCTTCGAATTGTGGTGCAGGCAAGGAACATTGACTACACCTGGGCTGCCAGAAGAATGAACAGAACTGTCTTGGAAGCAGTACAGCCGTAATGCTTCTTGGAAGCAAGGAGAGTGAGACTGCATCTCACGTACTTAGGACATGGAATCAGGAGGGACATCGCGCTTGGTGAAGTGGAGAGTGAGCGGGAAAGAGGAAGACCTTCCAAGACATGGACGGACACAGTGGCTGCAGCAGTGAGCTCAAGCGTGGTGACCCTGAGGGTGGGTGGCTCAGGACCGGGCAGTGTTTCCTTCTGCTGTACAGGGGGTCGCTATGAACTAGAACCAACTCAGTGGCACCTAGAGTGATGACAGGTGACCCTCGGAAGAGCCCTTTGTCATCAGAGCAGCAGAGCCTCCACGGTGGACACGTTAACGTCCAGAGCTGTCCTAAGAAGGTGCCACAAACCAGATGGTTTAACACAACAAGGCTTCACTGCTTCCCATTCGGGGTGTCGGCCAGGCCACGCTCTCTGTGAACGCCCCAGGACAGGACCCTTCCTTGCCTCTTGCAGCGTCTTGGCTCCACACATGCCTGGGCTTGTCTTATGTCCGTCCCATGTGCCCTCGTGTTTCTCTCTCTCCACGGTTCTTCTCTTTTGTCAGGACCCTTACAAGGACAGGACGATGACCCTGTCTCTCCTCTTCCTCTAAGGCTCTCAGCCATATGGGGTCAGGACCCACCCTACTCCAGTAGGACCACATGTTAATTTAACTAATAATACAGCAAAACCTAGCAACGTGGAACCTGGGTAAGGCGGAAACCTGTCCAAGAAGGAAAACTCAAATATTTTCACTAAAACGAGCGACAGAAAAGTGGTGAGCCTTCACCCACTTGCAAGACCCGGAAAACTAAGGCAGTGCCAGTGAGGTCCGGCTCTCACTGGACCTGCAGACACTTGGCTTCCTAACAAGGGCACATTCATGGAGACTGGGGTTAGAACATAAATTTTGGGGGGTCATCATTCAATCCATGACAGTAAG
>NW_006921878.1:2052247-2053473 GCF_000298275.1 Orycteropus afer afer
TATAGTAATCAATCCAGACTGGATTATATTATTCTTTATACCAACTGAGTTATAAAAGATAATTGGTTATATATATAATATTATTAATATAACATGTATATAGATGGAGCTTTGTGCATTTCACTGCTTACCAGAAGGCTGGCGATTCAAACCCACCAGCCACTCCTCAGAAGGAAGGTTGGGCAATCTACTTCCGTAGCAATACCACCTCAGAAACCCAAGGAGGGGTCGCTATCAGGTGGGTCCAACTCAACGGCAGTGAGTTTGGTTTGGTGGTTTTGGAAGCATTAATGGAAGGAGTTCTGGTGGCATAGTGCCTAGGGCATTTGACTGCTAACCAGAAGGTTGGAGGTTCAAACCCAGCAGCCACTCTGCGGAAGGAAGACCAGGCAATCTATTTGCGTAGACCCCCAGTGGGGGTTGCTATGAGTTGGAACTGATTTGACAGCAGTGAGTTTGGATTTTTTTTTAAAAAAAGCAATAATGGTAGCACAACATGAAAAATGCCATCAATACCCCTGACTTATAAATGGGGAAGTTGTTGTGTTGGTGAATGTCTTTGTGTGTGTGTGTGTGTGTGTGTGTATTGGCAGATATCTTGGTATGTATGTTTCATCACAATCAAAGTAAACTTTAAAAATAATAATAATAATAACGCAATAGTAATCAATCCAGACTGGATTATGGTATTCTTTATACCAACTGAGTTATAAAAGATAATTGGTTTTATAGATGACATTATTCATGTAACATGTATAGAGATGGAGCTTTGTGCATTTGACTGCTTACCAGAAGGTCAGCAGTTCAAACACACCAGTCGCTCTGCAGGAAAGAAGCTGGGGCAGCCTGCTTCCCAAAAGATCTTCCACCTTGGCAACCCAGTGGGGGTCGCCATGAGTCGGAATCAACTCCATGGCAGTGAGTTTGGTGTTTTTCTTCCATATATATATGGCGATCAGGGCCCAACAGCAAAAATACTCAGGCCCCAAAAGCCACAATGTGGCCCAATGCCAAGTTCACTTGTTCAAAGACCAAGTTATCACACCACCCAGTGGCTCAGTTTCCTCTCTGTAAAATGGGGGTCATAGGTAAGAAATAGCACCTGCCCCCCAAGGCCTTTGTGGGGGAATCCGTGGGGGCACCTCACAAACTGTTAAGGGCTACGCCCATAAAGATAAAGCAGGAGAGATTGTGGTTAGACTCCAGAGGGACTTCCGTGGTTGCTC
>NW_006921878.1:2054948-2059616 GCF_000298275.1 Orycteropus afer afer
CCCAGCACGCAGAGGTATCTGCACCTGCTCTTGCCAGCTGGGAAGTGGGCTCGATGAGGCTGTGACCCCTGGGAGGCTACAGCCCAAGATGGTGTGGGTGAGCCCCAGCCCCATGGGAAGTGCTCATGGGCTGCTCAAAACGGAGTTTTGGCCCCCTTTGGATGCCGTGATCCTGCAAGGGTCCAAGAGCCTGAAGGACAGGAGGACTGGCAGGAGTGAGGCACCCTGCTCTGCCCTTCCATATCCCACGCCCGCCTGAGCTCTGACATCCACCGCCCTGCCCCTGCTCACGCATCTCTCATAGCTCCCTATTGCCTTTCACAGAACCCCACTGAGCAGAGAGTGGCCACTTCTGGCTGGAGGCTCCCTGGAAGAGGTAGCATTTGAGCCAAGCCTGGAGGATGCTAAGCTTTCCACACAAAAGGACCGCAGGGAGGGCATTACCGGCAGGAGGAGCGGTGCCTGGGCAGTGGAGGGAGGAGAGAAACGAGTGGAACCAGATTGTTATGGGCCTCGGATGCCAGGATGTGGGACAGGCATTGTTCTCTAAGGCAATAGGGAGCCATGCAATGTGTTTGAGCAGAGAGGGGACACCGTTAGATGGAAGGTGGCCACGGGATTTGGAATGGGGGCCTGGGAGGAGATGGAAGGTGTGACCCAGGTGGGAGGAAAGGAGATGAGGCAAGGCTGGTGCCATGGGGTTGGGAAGGAGGAGGGCTCTGAGGGAGAATGGGCAGCACGGGGCGGGGGCAGGGCATGAGCTGACGCTTAGGGATAGGGAGGGGGTGACGGAGTCGGTCCTGAGATGGGGACGTGGGAGGAGGAGCGGGGTTGAGGAGGACGATGTTGAGTTTGGTGGATGCTTGTTGGGGGGTAGTGAAGACCACTGCAGCCTAAAATAATGCCTAGTACACCTCACGTGATCGAGAACTGCTTGTCAATTGAGTGGGTGGAAGAAGAAGGGCTGGGTGAAGGCAGGGAAGGAAGGAGAGATGGGTGGAAGGATAGATGGGTGGGGTGGGGGATGGAGGGATGGGGCATGGAGAGATGCATGATGGGTGGATGAAGAGACTACTGGATGCATGGTTGAAGAGACAGGAGAGGATGGATGGGTGATGGATAATGAATGGGTGGATGGGTAGACGGGTGGGTGGATGGAAGGATGTGTGGGTGATGGATAATGAATGGGTGGATGGGTAGACGGGTGGGTGGATGGAAGGATGTGTGGGTGGGAAGGTGGGTAGGTGGAGGGTATGGAGGGATGGGTGCTGGGTGGATGGATGGATGGGTGGGTAGGTGAAGGGATTACTGGACGATGGTTGAAGAGATAAAGGAAGGGTTGAATGAATGGATGGATGGATGGGTAGATGTATGTATGGATGGATGGGTGGATGGATGGATGGGTGAATGGGTGGGTGGGTGGAGGAGTGGATGGGTGGATGGAGGGATGGGTGGATGGGTGGATGGGTAGATGGGTGGATGGATGGATGGGTGGATGGATGGATGGGTGGATGGGTGGGTGGGTGGGTGGATGGGTAGATGGATGGATGGATGGATGGATGGGTGGAGGAGTGGATGGGTGAATGGGTGGGTGGGTAGATGGATGGATGGATGAGTAGGTGGATGGATGGAGGGATGGATAAAGCATGGGTGGGTGGATGGATGGGGAGATTGGTGGATGGATGGAGGAGTGGATGGGTGGATGGATGGGTAGGTGGATGGATGGGTGGATGGATGGATGGGTGAATGGATGGATGAGTGGATGGGTAAATGGGTGGATGGAGGGATGGATGAGTGATAGACGGATGGGTGGGTGGATGGATGGATGGATGGGTGGAGGAGTGGATGGGTGGATGGAGGGATAGATGAGTAAATGGATGGATGGAGGGATGGATGAAGCATGGGTGGGTGGATAGATGGGTAGATGGATGGATGGATGAGTGGATGGATGGGTGGATGGATGGAGGAGTGGATGGGTGGATGAGTGGATGGGTGAATGGATGGGTAGGTGGATGGATGGGTGGATGGATGGATGGGTGGATGGGTAAATGGGTGGATGGAGGGATGGATGAGTGGATAGATGGATGGGTGGATGGATGGAGGAGTGGATGGGTAGATGGGTGAATGGGTGGATGGGTGAATGGGTGGATGGAGGGATGGATGAGTGGATAGATGGATGGGTGGATGGATGGAGGAGTGGATGGGTGGATGGGTGGATGGGTGAATGGGTGGATGGAGGGATGGATGAGTGGATAGATGGATGGGTGGGTGGAAGGATGGATGAATGGGTGGATGGAGGGATGGATGGAGGAGTGGATGGAGGGATGGATGAGTGGATGGAGGGATGGATGAATGAGTGGATGAAGGGATGGATGAGTGGGTAGATAGATGGAGGGACAGAGACTGAAGACAGATTTGGTTTCCCAGAGAGTGAAGGGCACAGTCCTCAGGAAGCCCCAGCTTCAGGGTCAGGCCAAGGAGATTTGGGGGGCCCAGAAATCACCTGCCTCTCAATGTGGCCTCCCCTTGAGTCCTTCCCCCCACAAACAGCTCTGAGACTTGCCGTCCCCCACCACAGCTCTCCTCTGGGGGGCCCACCGCAGTCAAATCGGTGGAAAATTAAAATAGTGCCTGTGTGCTGGTTATCGGCGGCTGAGCTGGGCCACTTAATGACCCCCTTCTTAGGATTGTTACCAGCTGGAGGTGGCTGGGGGAGGGAGGCAGCGCCAAGCGCCCAACCTGAGAGGGAGAGGGAGGAAGCGGCAGCCCTTGGAAGCAGCGCCACCAAGGAGCAGGGTAGCAGCCACAGAGCCACATGGCAGCAGTGACGGGGGATAAGCTGGGAAAATGGTGACCTTGGACTCTGGGGACAGACTCACAGGGTGGCTACTTCCCTGTGATCCTGCCTTAGGGTTTTGCCCTTCCTCCCATTGGGAATGCTCCTTTTCCCAAAGTTTGGCCAGTTTGCATTTTCAGTCTCAGCTTCAATGTCACCACCTCCAGGAAGCCCTCTCAAACTGGATTAAATCCTCCAGTGGTTCACCCTTAGAGGTATCTATCTGTCCAGTGGTATCTAGTAAGGAGTTAAGAGTGGAACCCTGCTACTTAACAGCTAGAGCAAGTTAGTCTCCCTCTCTGTGCCTCATTTAATGCACCTATAAAATGGTGATAATAATCCCTTCCTCATAGGCTTTTGGGAGGATTACATGTGTTAATAGACTTGATGCATTGAACACCAACGACCAAAAACCAGAATTGTGGGATGACGTCAATCAAGAACACCATCCATGAAGAAAGCAAGAGGTCATTAAAAAGACAAGACAGGAAGTAAAAACCAAAATAGATGTCAAAAGAGACTCTGAAACTTGCCCTTGAGTGGAGAATAGCTAAAGCAAATGGAAGAAATGACAAGATAAAAGAGCTGAACAGAAAATTTCAAAGAGCAGCTTGAACAGACAAAGCCAATTACTATAATGAAATGTGCAAAGACCTGGAGTTAGAAAACCAAAAGGGAAGAACGCGCTTGGCATTTCTCAAGCTGAAAGAACTAAGGGAAAAAATTAAGCCTCAGGTTGCAATATTGAAACATGCTATGGGCAAAATATTGAATGATGCAGGGAACATCTGAAATTGACCAAACATACAATCAAGATATGTTGATTATCCCTGATGATTGGAATGCAAAAATTGGAAACAAAAAATAATCACTGGTCGTTGGAAAATTTGGCGTTGGTGACAGAAATAACGCTGGAGATCGCATGATAGAATTTTGCAAGACCAATGACTAATTCATTGCAAATACCTTTTTTCAACAACACAAACAATGGCTATACACGTGGACTTCATCAGATGGAATACACAGATTGACTACGTCTGTGGCAAGAGGTGATGGAAAAGCTCAATATCTTCAGCCAAAACAAGGCCAGGAGATGATAGTGAAACAGACCATAACTGCTCATATGCAAGTTCAAGTTGAAGTTGAAGACAATTAAAACAAGTCCCCGAGAACCAAAATATGACCTTGAATATATCCCTCCTGAATTTACAGACCATCTAAAGAATAGATTTGATGCACTGAACACCAATGACTGAAAACCAGAAGAATTATGGGATGACACCAAGAACATCATTCATGAAGAAAGCAAGAGGTCATTAAAAATACGAGAAAGGAAGAAAAGACCAAAATGGATGTCAGAAGAGACTCTGAAACTTGCCCTTGAGCAGAGAGTAGCTAAAGCAAATGGAAGAAATGACAAGATAAAAGAGCTGAACAGAATATTTCAAAGAGCAGCTCAAGCAGACAAAGCCAATGACCATAATGAAATATGCAAAGACATGGAGTTAGAAAACCAAAAGGGAAGAACACGCTTGGCATTTCTCAAGCTGAAAGAACTGAGGAAAAAATTTAAGCCTGAAGTTACAATATTGAAAGATTCTGTGGGAAAAATATTGAATGATGCAGGAAGCATCAAAAGAAGATGGAAGGAATACACAGAGTCACTATACCAAAAAGAACTGGTCCATCTTCACCCATTTCAGGAGGTGGCGTATGTTTAAGAACCAATGGTACTGAAGGAGGAAGTTGAAGCTGCACTGAAAGAATTGAAGAACAAGGCTCTGGGAATTGATGGCATACCCATTGAGATGTTTCAACAAACAGATGCCCCA
>NW_006921878.1:2061686-2086075 GCF_000298275.1 Orycteropus afer afer
GGTGGAGGGTCGACGAATGAGAAGAAGGCCCTCAATGAGATGGATTGATGCAGTGGCTGCGACGATGGGATCAAGCATATTGGGGATCGAGCAGCTGGCGCGGGATCAGGTGGTGTTTCATTCTGCTGTGCATGGGGTTGCTATGAGTCAGAGACAACTTGACGGCACCTAACAACAACAACAACAACAGATGAGCTGATGAGACTAAAGAGAGCTCTGGTGGTGCAGTGGTTACAGCACTCAGCTGCTAACCAAAAGGTTGGCAGTTCGAACCCCAAAGCCAGCTGCTCCGAGGAAGAAAGATGGGGCCGGTCGGCATCCCTAAATATTGACAGCTTTGGAAACCCTCTGGGGCAGTTCCATTCTGTCCTCTAGGGGCTCTGTGAGCCACAATCAGTGGGTTTGGTTTGGGCTTTGCTTCGGTAGAGATTCCAGCCCGGGGAAACCCTGTGAGGTAGTTCTACTCTGTCCTCTAGGGGCGCTATGAGTCAGAGTCGACTCGAGGGCAGTGGGTTTTGGTGGGTATTGAGTCTGGGTGGGGATTTACTGAGCACGCACTATGTCCCGCTGGTTGTGTTTGTATGGAGCCTAGCTCACGGCGACCATTTGTGTATGTTACAGTAGAACCGGGCTCATAGGGTTTTCAATAGCCGGGTTTTTTTTTTTTTTAAGTATATCGCCAGCTTTTCTTCCGAGGCGCCTCTGGGTGGGCTCAAACCTTCAAGCTTTTGGTTAGCAGTCTGCGCGTGCACCAGTCAAGCACCCTACCTTAAACCTAGTGCAGGGCTGCGATGCTCATAGAGGCCACGAGAGGGCAGCACAGGACCAGGCGACCAGTCAGTACGCGCTGATGCTGCCTTTTTCGTATTTCATAAATTTGATGGTTTTCTTTTCCCGCCTCGCTGTCTAAACTTATTTATTTCTATCCTTTCCTACCATTCCTTCCTTCCATAGGCAAATATCTCAAGAGTTCAATATGCAGAATTTTTTGAATCTATATTTGAAAAAATCTGTTTTTGAAAAATAGATTTTGGTGTAGGTACATATTTGTAAGACAGGGAAAATGGTGAGAGCTGGAACTCGGCGGGACGGCTTTATTTTTCCAGTCTCCAGTGTTTCTGCCTTTGACAGGGTGCGGTGTTACCACTTTCCTATCCCTCCTTCCAGTGGAAAAGATTTGAGTTTTCCTTCTCGGGCAGCATTCCACCTGACACAGGTTTTACTGTCTCTATTGAAAGTTAGCATGCTTTAGTTCCTCGGAGTCCCTAGGCGTCGTAGTCAACATGCTTGGCGGGACTTGGCCCCCTGGCCGTAGTGTGCAGACCTCCCAAAATGTTCCTCCAGTGCCCACTGGGCTCTGAGTCCTGTTTCAGGCACTGGGGATGCACCAATGGCCAAGACAGATATATACAAACTTGTAAACAAATAAGTTAATATTCAACGATGAGGGCTAGGAAACAGAAAACAGAGTGAACTAAGGGTGGTGGTGGGAGGCAGAGGAGAGGAAAGGCTTTGAGGGGAGAGGACCTGAAGGACTGGAAGCCAGCCTTGATGATCTGGGGGAAGGGTGTTCCAGGTAGAGGGCACAGCCTGTGCAAAGGCCCTGAGGCAAGACTGTGCTGGTGAGTTGGAAGAACAATGAGTATGCCCATGTGGCTGGAGCATAGTGAATGGGGGCAGGGGACAGAAGAGGCGGGGAGGGCAGGGAGGGGAGGGGGCAGGTTGTGCAGGGCCTCATGGGCTGTGAGGGGTGCATTAATCTGAAGGGTACTAGGGAGCCACAGAGGTTTTAAGAGGGACCTAAACTGATCCATTACTCTGTGTCAACAGAATCCCTCTGGTTACCAGACAGAGAACAGACGGGGCAAGAGTGGAATCCGGGAAACCAGGGGGGACTGGCACAGCCTTCATGAGACAACCTGTTAGCTCCCCAGTTTGCCTATCTGCAGAACAGAGCTTTTCACTTACAGAGAAAAGCAAGATTCTCTGGTATCAACGAGCACAGGTTTCCCAGGGGGTTGCACTAGCCTCGTGACCTTGACCTTGGGGGGAACCTCCCTAGTTACAAGCCTCAGGTGCATCATCCGGTGCCTGGGATTTGCCACCCCTCCCCCACCCAGAAGCGTTGATGATGAAGTTAGAGACCACAGACACCTGGTGGGTGCCCCGCATACTGTAGGCCCACAATCTCATAGCGACCCCTGGTGACAACGGAGCGCTGCCCTGTGGGCTCCCTAGGCTGTCATCTTCAGGAGCAGCTCACCAGGGCTTTCTCCCACAGAGCGGCTGGCGGGTTTGAACTGCTAACCTTTCAGTTAGCGGCAGAGCACATCCCATCGGAGAAGGCAGGGAGAAGAGGTAGGAAGGTGAAAGGTTAAAGGGGCTGGAGGACCCCATGTCCAGCCATGGAGAGCCTGTGAATCCCTCCTGCCCACTCCCAACACCTTTTGTCATGGTACTGGCCAATCCGGGAGGCCTCCCTGGAAGAAGGTGCCTTTAGTGGGTTCAGTAATTACCTAGGGGGCTCAAGCTGGGTTGTACAGAAGTGAGTGAATTGTGTTAGGAGCAGGTGCAGGGACCAGATTGGGGGAAAGATGGAGTTGGGGAGCCTCCCTGCCCCTTCCCTGAGTCCAGGAGCACTGGATGCCTGGCCAGAGCGGGAGAAGTGGGAATTCTAGCCACTGCCTCGTCCAGCTCCTGCCTCTGGCCAAGGCCAGGACCTTTCTCCCAGGTCCTGGAGCTGAGTAATGTTACCAGAAAGATAAGTCAGCCAGCGGGTGGCCCCCTCCTCCCAGGAAGGCTCAGGCCTGGTCCCCAAAGATGGCTGCCCATCCCCTACAGCGTGTACCACAGCCACCAACCGGTGTGGAGGGTGGCTAGGCCAAAGTCTCTCCTCCCTGCCACGCAGGTGACTCAAGTTCCACTCCTCACGCCCCACCCTGGAAGCCTGACGGCCGTGTCTCAGCCACCTTGTCAGCTGTTGCTGGTGAGTCAGTCTGGCCTTAAGGCCACCTTGTGGGCAACAGAATGGCATGCTTCCCGTCCCGCGCCATCCCCCTGATCCTTGGCGTGTCTGAGTCCATCAATGATGCCCTTGTGCCCCGCCCCCCGCCCATGGAGGGTCCCCCTCATCCCCGCTGACCCTCTGCTGGCCATGCTGGGCTTTCCCGGTGGCTGGTCTTTCCTGATGATGGGGCCGAAATCCCACCCCTGCAGCTTCTAAGGTGCATTCTGGTTTTGTCTGCGAGTCGTGTTATTGCCGTGGAGTTGACCCCGACTCCTGGAGACCCTGGGTGTGCACAGCAGGTTTTCAAGGCTGGGGCCTTTCAGAAGCAGATACCCAGGGCTGTCTGCTGAGGCACCTCTGCGTGGGTTCGAACTGGCAACTTTTCAGTGAGCAGTCAGGTGCTTGTTGTCTGGGCCACCCAGGGAGTGCCCTCCTAGACTAGGGCTGCTGTGAGAGAAACACCCCAAGTGGGTGGCTTAAAATGCACCGTCTCGTTGTTGAAGAGGCTGGAAGTCCCAGTTGGGGTCACGGCCATGTCAACTCCCTCTGGGGGCCTCCCCCCTGCTTCCTTGTGTCTGCCCTTGGCTTGTGGAAGATCTTCACCTGGCGTCTCTCCTCCCTTCTGTGCCCACTGTCTGTCCTGTTCTTTCTGTAACTCAGAAGCGATTAGGTTTGGGACCCCCCTATACATACAATGAGGCATGGCCTCATTAACATAACAAAGAAAACCCTATCTCCAGTCAGGGCCACTTTTCCAGTTATAGGGGTTAGGATCCAACAAACATGTATGATGCAGGGAACACAAGTGAGGCACAGAGAGGTGGAGTGATCTGCCAGGGCCACACAGCTGGGATGTGAGCTTGAGCTCTTCCACTGGCGTCACCTGGTTGGTGTCATCCATCGTGGTAACTCATGATGTTACCTCCTGTGGTAGTTATGTTGTGTGTCAGCTTGGCTGGGCCTGGCTGAGTGGCTGGGCAGCTGGATGTAGTATTCCCCATGATGAGACTGGTAATCAGCTCTATGCTGGAATCTACTGTGAGCAGCTGTGTAGCTGCCTTAGGAATGTGGTCTGCTTCCTGTATATAAGGAGAAGCCTTGGGGAATGGTCTCTAGCTTATGGTGTGCTTGGACTCTGTGTGTAGTCATGTCATTGTTCAGCAGCCAGCATGCCCTGCCAACCTTGGGACTTACAATGGACTTGAATTAATGGCCTGCCATGTGGTTTGGTAACATCGGGACTGTGCCATTTTATTTGTCGACCTTGGGCTTGTCAGCCTCAGCAGCCAGCAGCTGTCTGAGTGAAGAGATGCCTGTAGCTCCAGTGGGCCAGGAGCAGGAGGCAGAGCTGGACCCCAAGGTCGAGGGGCTTTCACCCAGCCCCTAGAGCCTGGCACTTTGAACTCAGACTTCTAGCCTCCTGAACTGTAAGAGAATGAACTCCTGTTTGTTCAAGCCATCCCATTTGTGGTATATTTCCTGTCAGAGCAGCACTAGGGAACCAGAACACTCCCACGAGGGTGGGGCAGAGACCCTCCTCTGCCCAATGGCGGGTGCGGTGGCCCACCTGCCTGCACCGACTGTCAGGTGAGGGGTGTGTGTATGTTTGTGAAAAGTTCCCACAGTGGACAGGAGTGTGAAGTGGTCACCAGTTACTGTGCTGGGTGATGGGACACTAACCCTAGTGACTCACTGCCTTGGCAGCCCCTCTCCCTAAGGCACCAGCCACCCACCACCACAGCTGCTGCCATGGGCCCTGGTGTCATTTTGGTGTCACCCCCGCCGACAGTGTCGGAAGGTGCAGCCCCAGCCCCTAGTGATGCCATTGCTGGCTCAGGGCCAGGCCCCCCTGGTGGACCATCCTGAGGGTCAGATGGGGTGTTGTGTTGGCCCCACTTCACAGATGAGAAACCCACACATCTCTGCCTGCCTCGGTCTTGTTTTACAGATTGGTGCTGCTGTGGTGGTGGTGGTGTTTGTTGATTTAATTATTTCAGGCTTATTCTCATTTGTCATTCGGGTCAATGCTGATTCATAGTGATCCTATATAACAGAGTTGAACTGCCCCATAGGGTCTTCTGTTGTAGTTGTTGTTGTTATGTGCCGTCAAGTTGGACCCGACTCATAGCAACCCCTCCTTGGGTTTATGAGGTGGTATCTCTATGGAAGTAGATTACCCAACCTTCCTTCTGAGGAGTAACTGGTGGGTTTGAACCGTCAGCCTTCTGGTTAGCAGTCAAATGCCTAGGCACTATGCTACCAGAGCTCCTAAGGTCTTCTAGGCTGTCATCTTTACAGGAGCTGATCCCCAAGTATTTTCACCCGTGGAGTGGCTGGTGGGTTTGAACAACTGACCTTTCAGTTAGCAGCTCAGTGCTTAACCATTGCACCACCAGGGCACCTCAGGCCTCGGTCTCGGATAAGAACACCACTCAGCTGCATGCTTTGTCCTTGAGGAGGGCTGGGTCCGAATCTCAGCTCTGTTGCTGTGTTTTGCCAGGGGACCTTGGGCAGGTCATTTCCTCTTTCTCAACCTTTTTCCTCTT
The DNA here is from genome assembly GCF_000298275.1 of Orycteropus afer afer. Classification (NCBI taxonomy): domain Eukaryota; kingdom Metazoa; phylum Chordata; class Mammalia; order Tubulidentata; family Orycteropodidae; genus Orycteropus; species Orycteropus afer. The sequence goes on from NW_006921878.1 coordinate 2,067,240, forward strand.
CTGGGAAATAACAAGAAGGAAACACGGACTCTCCTGGTTTCCTGCAGCTTGAAATGTGATGGCGATGAGAAGTGCTTGGTCCTGGGTGGCTATGCAGTACACGTGGACAGTTCAACCAGCCATTCTCGAACCACTGACTCCACACTGCCTACAAGCTGGGCCCTGTTCTAGAATCTGATAGAGATGGAGCTGCAGTAAACAGAACAGACAAAGATTGCAAATCCAGCATTCCAGGGAGGGAGCCAGACAATAAACAGAAAACAACACAATACAACACCAGGTGATGATGAATGCAATGAAGACAAAGAGAACCACCATTAGATTTCACGAGTGTTGCTACTGCTATTGTTTATGCCCAGCTAATAGTGTTTGTAGGCAGGTTTGAACTTCCTCAGCCACCGAAGCATCCCAGAGGCATTAAAAAAAAAAAAAGTTGCCATGGAGTCAATTCCATAGGTTGTCAGGGGCTGTGTTTCTAGTACATCACCAGGCTGTTCTTCTGAGACACCTTTAACTGGACATGAGCCTCCAACCTTCTGGTTACCAGCCAAGCGCACTGTTTGCATCCCAACTGAACACTGCTTCAGCACCAACCGTGTACCACGCTCCAAACATCTCTCTGCTGAGGGTTGAACTGTACCCCTAAAAGTCACATTGGTCCCCACCCAGGCACCGTGTTTGGAAATAGGGTCTCTGAAGACGTTATCAGTTACTCTGAGTTACTGGAGTGTGGGGCGTCCTAATCCCATCTGAGTGGTGTCCTTATAAAAGAGGAAAAGAGACACGGAAGGAGGATGCCACGTGACAGCAGAGGTGGACAGTGGAGTGACGCAACCACAGCCCAGAGCTCCTGGGCCACCGGCAGCTGAGAGAGGGAGGGAGGACTCCCCTCTAGAGCCTGGGGGGAGCACGGCCCTGCAGCACTTTGGCTTCAGACTTCAGGCCTCGGAGCTGTAGGAGGTTAAATATGTGTTGTGTGAAGCCGTGCAGCGTGTGCTTGCGTGTTACAGCAACCCCAGAAGGACCCCAGGCACCCTCCAAGCCCATTTCCCAGAAAAGAAACTGAGGCTGTTCAGAGACAGTGTTGGGTTTGTGTAAAGTCACACAGATCTGGGGCCCAGCTCCACCAGGCGGCGTGCTTCCCTGAGCCCACCTCGGGGTGGAGCTGCCCCCCTAAGCCAGACCAACTGGAAGGGCAGTGATGGAGTGGGCACTGGGGCAGGGTGTGGGGGCCTCGGTGCTGCCTGGGAAACGCAGCCCCTAATCCCGGCTTGGAGCACATGCTGTTCCAGGGTTACATAAACTCTCTTTGTTGATTTAATTCTTTCAGGCTTTTTCTCATTTGTCATTCTTTAATCGCTTGGCTAACAGGGCTGGGGGAAGGGTGCTGGGTCCAGGCCTCTGGAAAGAGGATGGTCCAGTTCCAAGCCCCCTGCTGTCCCCTGGGAACCACCTGCCGCCCCCCTGCCCTGGCCACCCACCCCCTTTCCCTCTTGGCAAACAAAGGCCCGAGCCCCCTCCACCTGGTCCGCTGGAAGGGGTGTGGAACGGGGTGGGCTTGACGGACGGAGCATTGCTGAGAAGTGCAGGCACGAGGCGAAACGCCAGGGCTCCACTCTGACCCCGGGCTCCTCCTCCCTTGCTCTGTACCTCAGTGTTCTCCTCCAGAAAATGGGTGTCCTGGGGGCCTGCTCTCAGAGCTTGTTAAAAAAAAGATCGTGGAAGCCTTGATTGTTGGAGAGCTGTTCACTTAAGCACTTGACTACCAACCAAAAGACTGGCAGCTAGAACCCACCTAAAAGTCCCTCTAGGGACCTCTGGGCAGGTTGCTTCGCCCCTCTGTGGCTCAGTTTACTCATCTGTAAAATGGGGGTCAAAGTAGTGCCCCCTCATCTAAGACCCTTAGAAGGCGCCCTGGCACACGGCTGTGTGAGCCACAGAAGACAATTAGGACAATGAACAGATAAACAGAGTGTGGTCTATCCATGCAAAGGAAGGGCAGTCCTGCTGCACGCAGCCAGGGCAACCTGAGCAACACCCTGCCGAGTGAAGGCAGCCAGTGGCAAGAGGACAAACACCGTGTGCTCTCATTCTGTGAACTAAGCACAGAAACAGAGACCAGGGATTATCAGCCGTGCCCAGGGCGGGGAAGGGGGAAAGGGGAAGGTTTCGCTCAGGGGCAGTGAGGTCCCATCCAGGGTGGTGGGAGGGTTTGGGTGAGGAAACCGAGGAGGGCAACCAGGCACATCAGCTCTGAGCTGCAAATGTGGAAGGCGGTATGTTGGTGAATGTTTTGCTGTGAGTGTGTGTCACCACACTAAACGAGAAAATTAAGACCAAATAGAAGAAAAGAAGGCAGGCCCATTGTGCAGACGAACGGACCGAGGCCCATGTTCAACACCAGTGGGAGATGGCTGCCCCAGGGTGGCTACCTCCCACCCCCACCCCCGCGGAGCCCAGTGAGAGGGGTAGGGGTAGAGGAAGGGGTGAGGTCCTCATTCCCACAGGAAGCCCGTTTCTGAATTCAGCCAGCCCCAGATTCAAGTCCTACTCACCCTCCTTTCCCTTCCAGGGTGGACAGTGATGTCGGGGAGCCTCCCAGCTGCTCCCTCATCAGGGCCCGCCCTCCAGCCCCACAACTCCCACCCCCCTTTACATAACCCAGCATCACTGCCAGAAAGCCAAGCGGTGACCACCCCTCCCTCTCTAACCGACTTCCTGTGGTTACAGATCCACCTTGGGTACCAGCCTCCCCACCCTCCTCATCCTGGGCACCCTGCTGCCACCGCCAAGAGCTCCAATCCTTCACCCAAAGGCTGAGCCCCCACCCCACACCCAGGTCACCCCGCTATGTGGTCCTGGGCAGGCGGCCAGCCCTCTCTGACCTCAGTTTTCCCCAGATGTGTTCATGGGGCCTCCTTCCGCCACTCGTCTGGGAGACTGCTGGCTGGCTGCCTCCTGCTGTGAGGGGTAAAGGGCAAAGGCCAAGGAGCCCCCTTTGCAGGTCCAGAGAAGCAGGAGTCGTCCCCTCCCATCCTACAGAAGGGGAGCCTCCAATTTGGCAGGACTTGTCAGAGAAGCTGGGGGAGGGGGGCTGGAGTCCCTCGGTGCTGTGGACAGTTAAGCACTGAGTTATGAATTGAAAGGTTAGCAGTAAGACTCCACCCAGAGGCACCTCGGAAGAAAGGCCTGGCAATCTGTTTCTGAAAGGTCACAGTCATGGAAACCCTGTGGAGCAGTTCTACCCGGTGCACAGGGGTCGCCAGGAGTCGGGGTCAGCTCTATGGCCACTGGGTTGGGTTTTGGTTTTGGTGGGGGGCTGTCCCACCGTAAGAGGAAGAGACCCCAGCTCTGCCCTGGAAGGGAACATGGGGAATGTTTGTGACTCTCTGGGGACTCTCCACCAGGCAGCAAATAATGACAAGCACAATCATCATGCAACTGTGCCCATTTTACAGGTGAGGAAACTGAGGCACAGCATGAGCACAGCCCCTGCCCAAGGCCATGGGGTCTGTAAGTGGCAGAGCCAGGATCTGAACCTCCAAAGGCCTGATTGCTGGGATGCTGGGAGGCGGATCAGGCAGCAGGCTTCAGTTGGATTGGCTGGCTTTGGGAGGCCGGAAATTGCAATGCCACTGGTCCCAGCATCTGTGCCCCCCGGCAGGCACATCAGCAAATTCCTATTGGGCAGATGGGGAAACTGAGGCCCAGAAAACCAGCAACTTGCCAATATTCACACAACACGATGTGTGAGAAGAGGAGGCAGTTGGTCACTCAGGGAGAACACTCTAAGTTGGGTGCTAAGGGGGGGCCTGGAGGCAGTGTCTCCCCCCCACACCACACCTTATGGCAACTCCCATCCCACGAGATCCTGGCCCTTGGGCCTCAGTTTCTCCACTTGGAGGAAAGATGCCAGAAAGCTGAGAGCAGGATGGTGGAGGCTGGCTCCTCCATCAGGCCGGGCCCAGGGGCGGCATGTCCAGGCAGGCTCCAACCTCCAGGCGGTGTGCTGGGCCTGTACCCAGGGAGCCACGCCAGGCCCGCCAGGCACAGGGCTGGGGCGGAGGCTTCTCAGTTCACCTCCCTGGAGGTCCGGGCTTCACTCCAGCCACCTTGCTCCCTGGCCTTCTTGTTGGCCGCAAACCTGCCCAGCTCAGTCCCAGCTCCAGACCTTTGGCCAGAGTCACAAGCAGGCAAGCAGTAGAGGCAGAATTCGAACTCAGTCCAGTCTGACTCCAAAGCCTGCTCTTCCCACAGCATCTGGGGGGTTTGGAAGAAGCCAAGGGAACTAGCTCCCCGGGCCAGGACTCCAGCTGCCCACAGGCGCCTGCCAGCATCTGCTCAAGCCCGTTCCCTGTCCCCACCATGTCATCACTCTGCTCCCTCAAACAGAACTCTTTGTTCTGTTCCACATCCAACGACAGGGAGTGTGTCAAAGGGGGGGAGAGAAAGTGGGTAAATTCCTGCCCTGCGGAGCGCCAAACCCAGGAAGTCCTACCAGTTGTCTAGCCACAGTCTCTCCTGCTGCAGTGCTTCTCTTCCTCAGCTGTTTGGAAGCTGGAGGGGGAGGGCCCCAGGGAACAAGCCCAGAGAAAGCCTGTGAGCCACACTCTAGGCCATGAAATAAGTCAACAGCTGCACATCTTATTTTCTAGAAGGGCCTGGGGGAATGAGGGGAGACTATGACTCGGCAAAACTATGGGCAGTGCCTCCTAGATGGAATGTGAATTTCACACAGCAGCCCGCAGGGTCTGGGTGCACACTGCGTGACCTGGGAACCTGGCTATGGGTGTCACATGTGCCTGCAGAGCCGAGAACAGATCCGTGTCTCTCTGGACCTCAGTTTCCCCATCTGTAAAATGGGAACAAGAATACTATTCCTCGTCAGGGGACGGCTCTGAGGATGAATGTGTTAGAACAGTGAAGATCCAGCACAGGTCGGACACCCGGCAGGTGCCAGTGGTTACTGGCTGTTGATATTGACAATGGAGATCAGGCAAATGAGTGAATCCGTCTACACCCATGTATGCAGGAGTGCCAGCCAAAACGCTGAATCCACCAGAACCCAGGCACTGACTGTTGGGGTAGCTGCTGGCCTCCAGAGGTGCGAACAAGCTTCTCTCCACCCCGAGCTGGGCTGCAAACTTCCTGCCCCCTCTGCCCCGACCAACACAGGCATGTTTATGGAGGACCAGCTGTACGCTCTTGTCAAAGCCAGAGCCACGTGGGGAGGTGGATACAGTGGTCACCGTGCAGAACGCACACAGTCCAGGGCAGGCAGGAGACTAGGTTGGACTTGGGCTCACTATGAGACCGAGGCAGGTACCTCAGCTTGCACACCTGTAAAACGGGGTGAGAAGTTGAAGATGCATGGATGCCTGGCACATAGTGTTGTTGTTGTTGTGTGCTGTCAAGTCGGACTCGACTCATAGCGACCCCTCCTTGGGTTTCCGGGGCAGTATCACTACGGAAGTAGATTGCCCAACCTTCCTTCCAAGGAGTAGCTGGTGGGTTTAAACCTCCAGCCTTCTGGTTTGCAGTCAAGTACCTTAGCCACTATGCCACTAGAGCTCCTGGCACATAGTAGGTGTATGATAAGCCTGGCTTAAGTTCACGGTTCCCAGCGCCCACTGATGGTGTGAGCATAATTGTGCCCTATTTCTCAGGGGCTGACTATGGAAGCGGGTCAGTAAGTGTTGAGTCAACGTGCTCGTTCACAGCATCCCAATTTCTAAGCTGGTCAACTCCACAGCAGGCCCTGTTGACAGTGGGCCGGATCCTTCTCTGCGGTGGGGGCTGTCCAGTACACTAAAAGGTATGGAACAGCATCCCAGGCCTCCACCCACTCGATGCCAGTAGCCCACCTCCTCCAGTTGTGACAACCACAGATGTCCCCAGACACTGACAAGCGTCTGAAGTGCCCCCAGGTGAGAACCACTGAGCCTAGACCACAGCACCAACTGCAACCGTTTGAAGCTTTCATTTCACAGAGGCGAGAATTCCGGCTTTGAGAGGGCAGGGCCTCGCCTGGGTCACACAGCTCATCCAGGTGGAGCCAGGTCTGCCCCAGGCGCCCGCGCTAGGCACGACTCTAGGCCCACCTGGGGAAGGGTGGGCAACTCAGCACCCCGGGCCATGGAAGGTTGCAAGAACCGGCAGAAGGAGCCCCCAGAGCATGCCACAGTTACAAAATCTGAGAGCGGCACGCCAGCACGCCTGGGCAGTGCCATCGCAGCAGCCCGCGGGCAACACAAGCAAAAGTTGCTTTTTCCAACTCAGAACTGGGCACCAAGACAAATGATGGAATTCCAGGCATGCTCATGGCCGCTCAGGAGAAAGGTCCAATCGGAGACCTCGCTCTGCTTCCTGGCCTATCAAAAGATGGCTGGGTATGTCTTGGCCAATGAGAATGCTCCCACAGAGTCAGGCCCTGCCCCTAGACTAAATTGATGGAAGCCCATTGGCCTAATGAAAAGGGTTTTCCGGGATGGGTTCTTTCCGTCTCTAATTGTTTTGCGCTCTCTTCCAGTTCCCAACTTCCTGCCGTCAGTGCTTGTGGGTATGGGACTTTAAGGGTTAATTTGTGGAGTCGAACTATCATCACCTTTTCAGAGCCAGAATTGTGCTTAAACAGTCAATAAGTTACTCAGTTAACTTGACGGACCACCTACTTATGAATCAGAATCGACTCCATAGCAATGGGTTTGGGTTTGGAGCCCCAGGGCAGGTGCTGAGGATGTAAAGATGAACAAGGCGGAGGTGGAGAAAAAGCCAGGTTGGAGAACCTGGGGGAAGAGTGTTCCAGGCAGAGGGAACAGTATGTGCAAAGGCCTTGAGGCAGGCCTCTGCCTGATAAGTTAGAGGAACAGCCAAGGGGCTCATGTGACTGGAATAGACTGGTCGAAGGGGAGAGAGAAGGATAGGGAACTATGTGGGTGTCTGGGGACGAGCATTCCAGGCAGAGGGCACAGCCTGTGCAAAGACCTTGAGGCAGGACTGGGCCTGGCGAGTTGGAGGAACAGCGAGGAGGCTGTGTAGCTGAAATGGAGTGAGTGAGGGGGAGACAGGAGGAGGGAAGGGCAGGAAGGGGAGGGGCAGGTCCTGCAGGGCCTTGTGGGCTCTAGGAGGACTTTGTCATCCTGAGGGCAATAGGGAGCCATAAAGGCATGTATACAGTGGAGGGATGTGATGGGCCGCCTACAGGCTCTGAGATTTGGGACAAGCTCTTTTCCCTCTCTGGGCCTCAATTTCCCCATCCATCCAATGGGGGCGTGGTAATACTTCCTGGGAAGCTGATGGAGAGCTAAAGAAAAGATGCAGCAAAGTGGCTGGTATATTTTAGGTGCACGATGCCCCACCCCCTTAACAGCTGTCTGTGCCCCATCACTGTGCCCCATTTGACATTGGCCTAGGGAGGGACAGGGACTGGCCTAGGGCCACACATTGTATGACTAATAATAATAACAGTGATACCACAAGGAGGTAAAGTGACACTACTCTTGTTCCTTTGAAGGAAATAACTCCCTGGATTTGATTGAAAGGGACAGGTCCCCTTCTTCCTGTTACCCTACTCTATCTCCTGTTCTGGGGTCCTCCCCTCAAGACTAATTTCCCAACTTCAGATCTGTGGACAGGAGCCCTCTCAGGGGAAGGCGTCCTGTGCCCTGCAGGGTGTTGAGCGGCATCCCTGCCCTCAGGAACCTTCTGAGGGGGGAGGCGTCCCTGGCCTCATCCACTTGATGCCACTAACACCCTCTCCCCAGTGAGGACAACCACACATGTCCCCGTGCCTGGTGTCCCCTGGGGGCAGAAATGCCCAGGTGAGGACTCTTGGGTTAGGGAATTCCCCTGACTCCCAAGAGACTCTGTCCCCTAATCCTGTGACCTCCTGAAGTCCTACAATGCTGCCCACATTTAAATCCACACACCAAATGGGGAGGAGACAGGAGGGGAGTCCCAGCAGCTGGGAGGGTCGCTTTGCTTTAGTCTAACCCCTTGAGAATTTATTCTGGTGTATGGTGTGAGGTAAGGATCGAACTCAACTTTTTTTCCTTTTCCAAATGATGCAAGGTGTCTCCTCCTTAGCACTGCTGACCTGGGGCGGCTCTTCTCTGAGGTGAGGCATCCTGTGCACTATGGGGAGCTGAGCAGCATCTCAGGCCTCCGTCCACTCCATGCCAATAGCACCCGCCCAGTTGTGACAACCACAAACGTCCCCAGACATTGTCAACTCTCTCCTGGGGACCGAATTGTCCCAGGTGAGATCTACTGACCTACAGCCTTCGTAGCATTCACTGTAACTCTTTGAAGCTCCTGTTTAGCAGAGACAGGATTCTGGCTCAGAGAGGGGCAGGGCCTTGCCTGGGTCACACAGCTCATTGGGGTGGAGATAGGCCTGCTGCAGCCCTGGGCTCCACTTTGGGCAGAATCACTAGCAGCAGGAAAAAGGGGGTGGGCTGTGCTACATCTCCAAATAAAAATAAAATTGATGTTCGTCGATCTTGGGGAGTCATAGACTGAGGCAATCTCAGGGTGTTGATGCTTCTCGGATTAAATTATAATTCCCAAGGCCCTGCAATGTGTGTGGATGTGTTTGTGGGAAAGTTTCGAGGTCCAGGGAGCCTAGTCACAGGGTTGGCTGGGCCTTGATTATGGCTGGTGCCAGAAGTTGTTCCATCCCGGAAACTGGAGGAAACGGGTCTATGCAGACAGGTCTGTGCAGATGTGCCTCAGGACCTCTGGCCCCCCACCCATCCCGATGCTCAGCTCCCTTCATCTGGTGGAGCCGAGGCCCGGGAGACCCTCCTCCAGTTCTGGTCCCAAGTCTCTGCTCCTCTGGTCTGGAGTCTCTCTTCCAACAAAACCCCACTGCTGAGCACGTCAATGCCAACCAGATGGTCACAGGCCAGGGTGGGGGCCTTTGCTGGGCCCTGGACAGGACCCAGGGTCCTGGAAGCACCCTTGCTGCCCTCCTGGGGAGGGGGGAACCAAGGTACAGAGCCCCTTTGCACCTCTGTTCCTGGGGTGAGGGGTGCCACCCTCGGAGGGTCCCCTGGTTTGGCCACGTCACACTTGGCAGAGGCCAGCGCGGGGGAGGGAGGAGACCTGGGCCTGCTGCCATGTCAAATTCCTCCCGGCAGCAGTGGCAGGGCGGGAGAGGTGTTTTTTTTTTTTTTTTTTTGCATCAGAATCAAAAAAAGAGAGAGAGCTGCTGGCAGGAGACAAGACTGGAGCCTGGCCTAGGCCAGGCTGGTCCTGGAAATTAGCCCCGCACTTGGCAGCTGGGGGTGGGGTGGCAGTAAGGAGAAAGGGAAGCTTCTCATCGACCAACCCACATTTTGTGGAAGGGAACGAGGGCATCTCCCTTAGTGGGGATTAGGCCTGGCATTCAAGGCTCCGTTCTCTGACTACCCCAGGCCCACCCCTACAAGTTGCTTAACAGACTTCCCAGGCATGAGGCCTTAGCTCAGCCTGTTTCCTCTGCCTAGGATGCTCTTCCCCACCCATCCTACCAGGTCCCCCTCATCACCTCTGGGACCATGAGAAGCCATGCAGGAGCCTGGGACAAAAAGAAAAATCAGGCATAATGATGGTCTTTTTTTTGTTTAAACCTTTAAATGCTGTGTGAAGAGTGTTCTAGGCAGAGGGAACAGTATACTTACTGACTTCTGCAACAGGTTTAATTTCTGAAAATATTGCATTCAGAGATGGTTTATGACTGAGGTTTTTGGTGTCCCTTCTTCAATTCACACCTCAGGTGAGTGCCTTGCTCTCCTCACCCTCATCCTGGGGATCTCCTTGGTGGCAGAATCAATCCAAAACATAGGCAAGGGACACAATTCAGAGATGGAAACTCTGCCCCCTGCTGGAGACAGAGAAGTGGAGCAGGGGGCCATAATGAAGGGAGACCAATGCAACATGAGGCCCATGGGATGCGTTGAACCTGGTCACTGGTTCTTTGCTCTGGAAATCTCAGAGTAGGGGGCAGCCTGGATGCAGAAGTTCCTGACTGGCTGCAGAGCTCACACTCAGGAGCATGACTTCAGCAGATCTGGCCATGCCCATTTACCCGCTGTGTGACCCTGGGCAAGTCATTTCCCTCTCTGGACCAGAACTGCTACCTTCTCTATCCAACAGGCTAATAAAGGATGCCCTTGCTTGCCTCAGGAAGGCGCACTGGTAGCAGTTATTAAGTACGTGACTGCTAAGCAAAAGAGCAGCAGTTGTAACCCACCAGCCACTCCATGGGAGAAAAATGTGGCAGTCTGCTTCCATAAAGATCTGCAGCCTTGGAAACCCTTTGGAGCCGTTCTGTGTCCCACAGGGTCACTATGAGTTGGAACTGACTTGACGACAGTGGGTGGGCTTGCCTCAGGAGCTGTTTGTGTCTCAACAACATAATAACTGGGAAACCGCTGGCTTTGCTGCCTACACAATGTAAGCAGTTATTACAGCTTCAGTGCCACCTGTGGGCCTCAATTTTCTCATCTATAAAATGGGTATAATAATACCTGCTACCACTAACGGCCCAGGGCTCTGGAGGATCAAGGAAGGGTGAGGATGGTTTGCGGAGGAATTGTCTGAAGGCTGAGAAAATTCTGTGAAGGCAGGGATGGGGGCCACTTCTATGAAACGGGGCTCCCCCTAATTATAATATTGCCCGTTGCTGTCAAGTTGAATCCAACTCTCCGTGACCTCATAGGACTGAGTAGAAAAGAACAGCACTGTGGGGTTTCCAAGGTTGCAAATTTTTTTCTTTTTTTTACATAACAACTTCCCATTTACAGCTCAGGGACATTGATGACATTTGTCATGTTGTGGCACTCTTATTGTTGTCCTTTTCCAAAGTATTCCACCACCATTAGCATAAACTCAGTGCCTTGCAAACAGTAACCAACAAAGAAAATTTCCTTCCATGTATAAACCTTTCTTTGATTTTTTACCGTAGTGGAGGAGTACAATGTTTGTTCCCCTATGACTGACTTATTTCACTCAGCGTAGTGTCCTCCAAGTTCATTCACGTTATGTTGCATAGTATTCCACTGCGTGTATGTACCACAGTTCAAGGTTGTAATCTTATGGAAGCAGACTGCCTCATCTTTCTCCTGAAGAGCAGCTGGTGGGTTCAAACCACCAACCTTTTGGTTAGCAGCCCAATGCTTTAACCACAGCACTACTCGAGCTCCTTTGATGATCACAATACCTCCTCAAAAACTTTGTAAAGGAGGAAAAATGTACGCAAAGCAGCTCAGCCAACATCAGCCACTGTTGTGGTTTTGACCTCTTCCCTCCTGGTCTGTCTCTCTCCCCTCCTCTTTTTTTTTTTTTTTTTTATACCCCTTTTCATAGCCAAGAGCTAGAAGAGAGGACCATCCAGGAGTTGAGAAGGTGGGCTGTGGAGCCAGACTCTTGCTGTTGAGTGCCACTGAGCTGATTTTGACTGATAGCAAGTCCCAGTTACAGAGTAGAACTGTCCCACTGGGCTTTCTAGACTTTAATCTTTGTGGAAACAGGTTGCCAGGTCTTTCTCCCATGGAGACACTGAGTGGGGTCAAGCCACCAACTCTTTATGAGAAGACGAGCGCTTAACCATTAGGCCATCAGGGGTCCTTTAAAGCCAGACTGCCTAGATTCAAACCCCAGGGTTACCGCTTATTAGCTGTGTGAACTGGGGCAAGTCACTCAACCTCTCTGAGCCTCCGTTTCCTCCTTCACAAAATGGAAATAAGAATAGTATCTGCCACATAGGACTGTGGTGATGAGTTAACTCATGGGTCAACAAACTACATCCTGTGGGTGAGATGTATTGTACAACTCTTGGCCTGAGAATGGCTTTTGCATGTGTGAGTGGTTGAAAGAAATCGGAAGAAGACTATTTTGTGATATGTGAAAATGAAGTGAAATTCACACATCAGCATCCATCAGGCTTCTGAGAGCAGTGGTGGTTCAGTAGCAGAGTCCTCGCCCTCCACATGGGAGACCCATGTTCGATTCCCAGCCCACACCCTTCAAGTACAGCCCCCACCTGTCTGCGGAGGCTTCCGTGTTGCTAGGATACCGAACAGGTTTCAGCCAAGCTTCCAGACTAAGAAGGAGTAGGAAGAAAGGCCTGGAGATTGCCTTCTGACAGTCAGATGCTGAAAACCCTGCATCACAATGGTCTGATTTGCACCCCCTCACGGGGACGGTGCGGGACCAGACAGCATTTCCTTCCACTGTCCTTGAGGTCACCATGAGTCAGGGGCTGACTTGACAGCAGGATAACAATAAGTGCTGTATGACTTTGTTTTTCTTACATAAATGTTACAAGCAATGCCTTTATCGTTTGGCACTTTTTTCCCATCCATAGGCATGTTTCAGATTAGTTTTCATCTGTAGAGAAACTGATATGTCCATGATTGCTCTGGAAAATGAGATTTTACAAGACTTTTGGCTACTCTTAAGTCTAGTGTCTACCACTTCCTTGCTTAATTGTATCTCAAATACGTATCACCCAAAAGAATGTTGTTTCATCTTAGTTACTTTAACTTCATAAAGGCTCCTGTGCCACGTCAATCTTTGAGGGCTTCCCCTTGAACTCAACTTTATGTTCCTTGGTCCGCTCATATTGTTTGCCTGTGGCTGGAGAACACAGCTTTCCCTGAGTTGGATGAATTTCCCACTATGCATTTCTCAGTGATGGGCATTTGGTTTGTTGCTGCTTTTTTGCCTTTTGCGCAGCACAGTGGTGAGCATTCTAGAGCGTGTTTCATGGGTCAATGAGCAAGGGTTTCTCGTGGATATTTATCTGGGAGAGAAAGGCTATGTTATGCACCACATGCATGTTCAGTGTTGTAATTAACGTTGATCTGTTTTCCAAAGCACTCGCCCCAACTGGCACTCTCAGCAACAGTGTTGGAGAGCCCTGGGTTGGCAGTCTTTTCAACACTTGGTGCTGTTGGATATATTTTAAATTCAAGGGCAATGAAATGGGGCCTCATTGTGTGATCTTCTCGTGTATTTATTTGATCTGTAGTAAGGTTGATATCTGAGTTTCCTAGAGCTGCCATAACAAAGCACCAAAGTCGATGGCTTTAAACAACAGGAATATATGTTTCTGGTTCCCTAGCACCACTCTGACAAGAATATACCACAAATGGGATGGCTTTAAAAAACAGTAGTTTATTCTCTTATAGTTTGGAGGCTTTAAGTCCAAGGTCAAGGTGCCAGGCTCTAGGGCACCTCAACCCTCAACCTTGGGCTTCAGCTCTGCCTCCTGCTCCCGGCCCACTGGAGCTAGAGGCTTTTCTTCACTCAGGCAGCTGCTGGCTGCTGAGGCTGACAAGCCCAAGGTTGACAAGTAAAAAGGCACAGTCACAATGTTACCAAACCACATGGCAGGCCATTAACTTAAGTCCATCGTAAGTCCCAAGGTCAGCAGAGCATGGCAGGCTGCTGAGCAACGACACAGCTACATGTGGAGTTCAAGCGTGCTATAGGCTAGAGACCATTCCCAAGCTGCTGCTTATATACAGGAAGCAGACCACATACCCAAAGCAGCTACTCAGCTGCTCCAATAGATTCCACCATGGAGCTGATTACCAGTCTCCTCATGGGGAATACTACATCCAACTGCCCAGCCACTCACCCAGGCCCAGCCCAGCTGACACACAAACATAACCACCACAGTACTGTTTTACAGTCCCTGAGGCCAGATGTTTGAAAGCAAGGTGTAAACAGGATTGACTCCTTCTGCAAACTTACAGAGAGATTCTGCCCCATGCTTCTCTCCCAACTGCTGAGGACGCCATTGTTCCTTGGCTTGCAGTTGCTATATCACCTGGCATCCTCCTCCATCTCCCTGTCTCTTGTCCTTATAAGAACACCAGCCATACGGGACCCTGAGACCAGAAGAATTAGATGGTGTCTGGCTACCACTGCTAACCACTTGGAAAGAGATCAAAATTGGAAATCCTAGATAGAGTGGGGGAGAAATGTGGAACAAAGTTCAAAATCATTTAAAAAACAAACAAACAAACAAGCTTACTGATCTGGTGGAGCCTGGTGAAACCCCTGAGACAATGGCTCTTAGTCACCCTTCAAGCTTGGTATTGAATCCACTCACATGACTTAACTTCCAGCCAAACAATAGACAAGCTTACAAGGGGAAATTACACCAGGTAGGTACACTCCTTAGAACACACAACCATGGGAAGGGCAGCACGTGTGCAGGGAGAACACGCAGGGGACAGCAATGCACAGGAAAGGACGCAGGGAAAAGGTAACCACAGGGAGGAAGTGGGAAGAGAGCTGTTACACGTGGGGGTTACAAGCAGTCACAAAACAAAACGTGTATTAACTGTTGTATGGAAAATGAATTTTTGCTCCGTAAACTGAAACCCAAATCACAATTTAAAAAAAAGAAAGAAAAAGAACACCAGCCATATAGGATCAGAACCCACCCTACTCCAGTAAGACCTCATGTTAACCTAACTGATAACATCTTCAAAGACCCTATTTCCAAACAGGGTCATGCTCCTAGGTACAGAGATTAGGGCATCAACATGGCTTTGAGGGACACAATTAAAACTGTAACCATGCCTGTTCATGACTTTCGCACATTTTCCTTTTGAGTGGTCTGTCTTTTTCTTATTAGAACTTTGTTCTGTTTAAAAGGCTATATTGCATTCCATCTGATGGCTACACCATTATTTCCAGCAAGCATCCTCACCAGGGACAAAAAGTGGTTAGGGAGGTGGGGGAAGAGCTCCCTGGTCTTGTCCTAGCCTCTTGGTTGGTTGAGGCCACTGTGATTCTTGGGTTCTCATTGGCTGAGCTTCAGCAGCCGGTTGCCAGGCCTTCCCTCCTAGTCCATCTTAGTCCCGCAGCTCCGCTGGCATCTGCTCAACATCCTAGACACACAGAAGCCGCACTGATAGGTGAGTGGCTTCCTCAGTGTCAGGTGAACTGGCTGGGAATCCAACCTGGGTCTCCCGCATGGAAGCAGAGAATTTTACCAGTGAGCCACTACTGCTGCTCAGGATAGACTCCCAGAAGTTGGACCAAAGAGTCTGAACCGTCTGAGGCACCCACTGTCCGCTGCTAAATGGCTTACCCAATTCACACACGCACACACCTCCCAACAATTCATGGAAATGCCTGTTTCACTACATCCTCACCAGCACCAGGCATTTTCCATTTAAAAATCTTTACTCACTTAATGAGTGCCAGAGCATGGTGTGTTCTTGCTGTCCGTTCACCTTTCCCTGGTCTCTGTAAAGCTGGACGTCTTTTATGTGCTTGTTAATTAGCCTGCCCCTTGGGAATGTTCTAGAGTGAGAGAGCTGCAGGCAGACACCCTGGGAGGAAAGAGCATCTCTGCTCTATAATGGCAGAAAGGCGCTGAAGTGTGCCTTACTGTTACACGGAGAGCAGAGTCTGCAAGCGATGCATCTGGGTATTGTGGCTGAGAGGAATTCTAAGCAAAATGTGGAAGGTGCAGCCCGGTTTCTTCGTGAGCGTGTTGGCTGCTATGGAGTCAATCCCCACTCCTGGTGACCCCATGTGTATGGAGCAGAACTGCTCCATGGGGTTTCAAAGCTGGGACCTTTCAGAGCAGGTCACCAGGCCTTTCTTCTGAGGCACCTCTGGCTGGGTTTGAGCCACCAACCTTTTAGTCATAGTCAAGTGCTCAATTGTTTGCACCACCCAGGGACTCCTTCCTCCTCCCCCTCCTTCTTCTTCCTCTTCCTCTTCTTTGTTTTTGATTCCCTTTTTCTTGATGCTTATATTAAAATGCAAGAGGAAAGAGACTGACTGAGGAGTGAACTGTTCAGCAAAAAGGAATGAGGATTAAGATGATTTGGGAAATTCTCATCTTCCCCAGACTGAAAACTATGCTGAAATCAAGGATTAATGGTCAGGAAACTAAACCAAACCTACTGCTATGGAGTCCATTCTGACCTACAGTGCCCCTAGAGGACAGAGTGGAACTGCCCCACAGGGTTTCCCAGGCTGTCAATCTTCACAGAAGCAGACTGTTGCATTTTTCTCCCATGGAGTGGCTGGGGGGTTTGAACCACCAACCTTTTGGTTAAGCAGCAGAATGCATTAACCACTGCACCGCCAGAACCCCTTCTCGTGGTGAGGGAGTTTTCCCCATTTACCATCTGGGTGACCTCGCAAGTGTCTAAACCTCTTAGAGCGTGTTTCCTCATCTATGAAATGGTGATTGGGGTACAAACACTTTCCAGGTCTGCTCTGAAGGGTAGATGAGTTGGCTCGCGCAGAGTGCTTAACGCTGCCTGCAGTGCAGGGGCCACTGTCATGCCCAGCAGGCCCAGGACACTGAGTTCTGGTAGGAAAGGGGCCTTGAGCCTTAACCCTCCTGTCCTCAGTGTACTGGGAGCTCTGGTAGCATAGTGGCTAAGACACTTGCCTGCTAACCAGATGGCGGGCGGTTCAAACCCACCAGCCACTCCTCGGAAGGAAGGTTGGGCAATCCTACTTCCGTAGTGATACTGCCTTGGAAACCCAAGGAGGGGTCGCTATGAGTTGGGGCCGACTCCACGGCACATAACAACAACAACAACCTCAGTGTACTACTTACTCCCTTCTGGCTGGGAGAGGTGGGGTTTCAAGGGGGAAATGGTGGGTGGGGCCCCTAAAACTGGCCTCAGCTGCCTCTGTGCCCCCATTCCTGCCACCTGGCCCTCCATCTCGGCCTGGCTACTGCCAATTCACCCCTCCCCTCCCCAACTCCCAGGTACCTAATTCCCAGAGGCATGGGAGGGACTGAGGCTTGCAACTGGAGGAGTATGGAGGAGGCCGATTAGAGATGGGCTGAGAGAGGAGAAGGAGGGTCTCTAAGCCATTTAACCCTTCCCTCACCAGGGCTGGAGAACCCCGCCACCTCCTCTGGCATCAGGTTGGTGGGAGGAGACACTGCCTCCAGGCCCCCACCCTGTCAGCGGAGAAACGCTGGAGGAAGCATTAGGGTCCGGCTCCTGGAGAAGGCTCTGGACTTGCTAGTTGACCTCAGGAAAGTGAGTCCCTTCTCCAAGCCTCAGTTTTCTTACCTGGAAAATGGCAGAAGCATGTGCGGATCAAACGAGAAACTCGGGCACTTGCACAGCCACGCTCAGGGGACGTCCCTGAGGACGTCACCGGGATGGCTGAGAGGTGTGCAGTGTACACCTCGAGACCAACCCTTTGTCCCCGCAAACTGCAGGGCAACTCCATGAGTGACAGGCTGGCACTGAGCTCCACAGGCTTTCCTCGGCTGTAATCTTGGCAGAAGCAGTCACCAGGCCTTTCTTCCAGAATACCGATTTAGAATGTTTGCAAACAAACATTCTGTGCCAACATGTGTGTGTAACCAAAAAACCAAACTCACTGCCACTGAGTGGATTCATACTCACAGCGACCCCCATTGGGGTTCCGAGGCTGTAAATCTTTATGGAAGTAGATCGTTCATGGCCTTCATCGGAGCAGCTGGTGGGTTTGAACCTCTGACCTTCTGGTTAGCAGCCAGATGCCTTATCCACTAGGTCACCAGAGCTCCCTCCTTCCCATGTGTATGTGTGTGTGTGTGTGTGTGTAGCTAGTATTTATTAAAATCCTACTCTGTAGGTGGGACCCAGCATCCCACCCAGATCCACAGAATCAACTTCCAGAAAAAAGCCCCCGGACTGAGCGCACCGCTTCAGATGACAGCTCCAGGGCCTGAGTCTCTTCCTGCACCCTAAATAAACCCTGGCGTCCTCCCTGAGGGAGGAGGAAGCCGCTTCCCTAAACGGGACCCTGGATTCCTAGAGCCCCGGTGGGGGGCTATGGACAGATACAAGGAGGAGAGGGGCAGGCGGAACGAGAGACAGAGGACCAGGACGGAATCCCTCCACCTGCCAGGCCCCTGCAAACTCCCCCCTCAACACACACCAACCTTCCCCCCCATAGCAGAGGTAGGGGGGAGGAAGAGAGAGGGGGAGGCGCCTACTCTGCGGCTGCCAGAGGAGGGGGGACTGCGGAGAGCGCTGGGGTGGGGGTGCTCTGCGGCACCGCGTCCCAGTCCGCAGCGGCCGCTCCGAGGGGGCGGGGGCGCTGACCCGCCTGGCCCGGCCCCTTCCTCGCTGCGGAGGCGCCGCCATTAATCCGGACGGGGGAGGGGGGCCGCTCGCGGCTACTGCGCGCTCCCCGCCCCCGCCTGGATCCCCGCGGGACCCTCAGGGGACCCCGCCCCCCAGGTCTGTCACCCTTGGTGTCCGAGTCTCTGTCTGTGTCCCCTTCTCCCTGTTCGTGTGCGACTGACTGTGTGTACCTGGGAACACCTGTCCCCACAGGCCGGGCGTGTGGGGCGATGGCCTGAAAGACCGAGCCCTTGGATCAGGGCGTGGGTCAGTTCTTGTGAGTGTCCAGGGGACACCCGCAGGCGGGAAGCCTGTGGGCGCCCGTGTGCCTGGATGCCCTCGCAGCCAGGAGTGGGCGTCCGTGTCTGTGGCATGCTGCAGGCTGTGTCAGACTGTGTCTGTCTGTCCATGATCCCCTAGGGTCTGCGCGCGTCGGTGGGCCTTGTGTACCTGCGAGGAAGCCCAGCCCTCGAATGCTCCCGAGCCTGCGTGTCTCTGTGTGCGTGCGTGTGTGCCCTGTGTGCCCGTGTGTCTGCCCGCGTGTGTGCATGTGTGTGTGTGTGTGTGAGAGAGAGAGAAGAGAGCGCGCGCTGCGCCGTTGGAGGATCCGCTTGCTCCGCAGCGAGCCTGCCCGGGCCCCGCGCCCTGCCGCTCCCGGGCCTCCCAGGCGCGGGCCGGGCCGGGGATGGAGCCGCAGCCCGAGCCCGGGAGCCGAGCCTCTTGAGACGCGGG
>NW_006921878.1:2086790-2109257 GCF_000298275.1 Orycteropus afer afer
CGCTGCGGAGAGGGGCGGAGAGCTCGGCCGCAGCCGCCGGGCGCCTTGAACTTGGAGTCGGGCGGGCTGCTGTGCAGGGCGCTGTGCCGGGACTGCCGCCAGGCCTATCGCCCCGCCCCCAGCCGCCCCCAGCCCACCGCCGGCGTGGGGGACCCCTCCCGGAAGGGCACAGGGGCTCGGAGAAGTCGGTGGCTCTACTCGGGGGTCCACGGGTCCAGTCCCGGGCGTCAGTGGGGTCTGCACCTCGAGGGGTTCGTGGGGAGTCCCTGCGACCTGCAGGTCAGCGCGGAAGTCCGCGAGAGTGTTTGGGTGTCTGGGCAGCGCGCTGGTCCCGTACCTGTCCCAGGTCCAGGGTCCCGGGGACTCGAGGTCTCCTTTATGTGTCTGTGGTGTATCCGCGTCCACGTGCTGCCGTGTGTTGTGTCGAGTTGTGGTAGAGCTTTTTCTGTCGTGTGGCGATGGGATGGTGTTGTGTGTCGTTAGGTGACCGGGTGACGGGTCTGTGCGTCCTGGTGGCCCTGTGTTGTATGCCCCCAGGGCCGTGATGGACCCCTCTGTGACCGTGCTGTGTCCCCGGGTGACTGGGGGTGTTCCTAGGTGAGTGTGTGGCGCCTGAGGGATTGCGAGTGAGTGGGGAAGTAGGTAGTGTGGGCCCGTCCCCAGGGGATGTTGGGTGTCACTGTGTTCCTGTGACCCTTGTGTGCCCCTGTGGTATCTAGAGATTGACCGTGAAGGGTGGGTGTACACTCCCTTTACACCCCCCTCCAAGTTCCTTCTCTCCTGTGACCCAGGCTGGGAGCGGGGGCGTGCGGGTCCCCCATCCGCTCAGCCCGAGGTGGTCCTAGCTGGAGGTTCAGGCGCGAGGTGGCGCCGGGATGCAACGTCTGTTCATGGGAGGCTGCGCGTGCGCGGGAACCTGCCCCGAGGGGGCGGGGCGGTTGGGATGGGGGTCCCTCCTCCCCGCCCCTCCCCGCCGTCACCATCACTGAGGCCTGGAGGGGTGGGTAGTTTCAGAAGCATGGTGTTAAGTTGGGCCCAGGGGAGTGGAGGAGACCCCCTCAGCCCCGGAGCTAGAGCCCCAAAGGGCGCCACGACCTGCCACCCCCATTCCCCCCCACGAAGAGTTGTTTTCTCGCCTCGGGGGAATCCCCTTCACACTCCCAGCGAGTTTTATATAATTTTCTAAATATAAAAACCCCAAGGCCAGGCGCTGTCTCTGCTTCTCTTTAACCCCCACTTCGCCCCCGCACTTGTGGGGGTGGGGGAAGGGAAGAAAAATAGGTTTCCACAATAACACACAGACACACGACTTGGGGTCACTCAGGCCAGTAACCTCCCACCCCCACACACAGACCCTTCTGATTGCCCCCATCCTCACACAAACTAATTCACAATGAGTGCACACACATGTCTCTGCAGCCAGACACACCCTTGCCCATGTCACACGATAGCACTCTCATATCCTCATTCATCGCCTTACACACAGCCAGACACACACACGTATACACACTCACAAGCACCCCCCCAGTATACAGGTTCACAGCCACACGTACGCATAATTCCCTGCACAAGTGTACACAGCCACACACTGACACACTCACAGATACACATAGCATACACTGTCACAGAGACACACAGACCAACAGAGACACACACATAGAGCCGTACACAACACACACAGCTAGACAGACCCCAGACAGACCCACAGAGACACACACAGCCACATACACAACACCCACGGCCATACATACCCATACACAGCCCCACAGAGACACACAAAGCCGCACACAGAGACGTACACAACACTCACAGCCACACATACCAACACACAGCCCCACAAAGACACACAGACATGAACACGGAGCCATACGCAACACACACAGCCAGATAGACCCACAGAGAAACACAAACTATACTATACATACACAGGCTTATAGGCACAGACACACAGACTGACATACAGACCCACAGTCAGACACACAAAGATACACAAACTCATAAATACACACACAGCCATATAAATACACACACAACACATGCAGTCACAGACACGCAGGGAGACATGCAGATTCCCACAGAGGCACGGACTCCCAGATGACGTGCAGACGCACATACAGCACGCAGACACACACCCTGAGACACAGGCACTCTTGATGGGAAATCACCACATCCCCACCTACTCGGATTTGGGGGCCCCGGCTGGCGCAGGCTGCTCTGAGGGGAGTGGGGGGACTGGCTGTGTGTGTGT
The DNA here is from genome assembly GCF_000298275.1 of Orycteropus afer afer. Lineage (NCBI taxonomy): Eukaryota > Metazoa > Chordata > Mammalia > Tubulidentata > Orycteropodidae > Orycteropus > Orycteropus afer. The sequence goes on from NW_006921878.1 coordinate 2,089,039, forward strand.
TGGGGGCAGGTGTGTGGAGCTCCTAGGCCAGTGTCCCCAGGGGTTCTGCTCGTGGGTATATGTGTATGCTGTGAGTGAGTGTAGTTGAGTGTGTCAGTGTGTGGTTGTGAGCGAGTGTATGTGTGTTCTTTTGTGATTGTGGATTTGTGTGGTTGTATATGCACTTGTGTGGGGCAGTTATTAACTGTGTGGCTGTACACAGGTGCATTGTGGGGAGTTGTGAGGCTTTTGTGTTTGTGGCTGTGTGTACCATGTGGAGCTGTGTGAGTCAGTTTGTCTCCACATGCTGCTTTCTGCAGTAGTATGTGAGCGAGAGGTGGGGAAATCTCTGTGCTTGCGTCTCTGCTGGGGGCCTGTGTATCTGTGTGTGTGTGTAAGCAAGTCTAGGTGTCTCTCTGTGTATATCTAGATGTCTTTGTGACTGTGTGTCAGTACCAGCCTAATGGCATATCCCACTTTTACCTCTTCATGGCCCATGACCTTCATTTCCCTCTGAGCCTCAGTTTCTCATCTGTATAATGGGACAACACAGGGCCCCGTGCTTAGACTGTGGAGAGATGGCATGGTCACAGACTGGCATTCACAAAGGGCTTAGCACAAGGCTGGCCCCAGTGCCCACGGCACTGTTTGATCCTCTGTTCTCTGGACACTGTGCCTGCAGATTTATCCTGGGGGTGGTTTCCTATCTACCCTACTGAGCACTGTGAATCCCACTCACTTTGTAAAAGTGTGTTTGTTTTCTCACTGCACAAGGCAGTTAGGGACATAGGAGGAAGGTAGAAAACCAACTCCATCCGCTGGTGGAGCTCCGCCCCAGGGAGCCCCGTTACCCTCCAGAACTTTGGCTGCCCAATTACACGTGAAACTGATGCATGGTACATGTGTACTCTTACCCAGGAGACAGTGTACCCGTAAGAAGGAAACAGTATATTCTCAGGAAGAATGCATGCATGTTCTTAGAAAGGAGATGCATCTATTCTTCAACTTACCCTAAAGGAGATCTTGGTTTATAGTGGTAGTACTCCACTAGAGCAATGTGGGCCCCAGAGGACATTGGACAGTACCAGGGGGACAGTTGTGATGGTCATGGGTGGCGTGGAGTGGACAGAGGCCAGGGATGCTGCTCAACACCCTAAGTGCACAGAACGGCCCCACCCCAGAGAAGGCTCCAGCCGTACCGGCAGCCGCGCGGGCGAACCCTGGTCTAATGCTTGCTTGCTCTTCCTCTACATGTCCCTTGGAGACCTTTCCAGAAGGGACCCTTGTCCTTTTATCCAGCTGTGTAGCACTCTGCGCTGGTCCCATACTGAGATTATGTGACTGGTCCTCCACAGAGGGACATGGCTGCTGGTTTCACACGTGGGGCATTCATTTATAGGTGGCATTTTTAACACCCTTGTGTATGTGTCCGGGACAAGCTTAACAGTGAGTTCCAGGAAGCATGCATTTTGATTTTTAACACACAAGCCAGATTATGCCCCAAAGTGTCAGGAACAAAATCTTGTTCCTGCCTTCAGGGCTCTGACACACACAGGTCCAAAGCCACTTTTTTTTTTTTTTAAGCCACCACTGTGTTGTGGACGCTGTTGTAATCAAGGTGCAAGCATTCGCTTGGGTTGCCTTCATAGCCGTCCCCCAGAGGCAGGAACTAGCACTGCTCTCCCATTTCACAGAGGAGGAAGGTGGGCGCTGAGGCTAAACCACTGGCTCACGGAGCTGTCAACCCAGACAGCAAGCGTGCAGCGCAGCTGGTCTGCTGTGTGTGCTGGGTGGCCCCTCCCTCCTGGGCTACTCTTGCTGTTCACAGTCTTGGAGGCTTTTAACAGCTCTCCCCTTCACCCAACAGTCATGTGAACACACCCTTCACACAAGTTATCTCCTGGGCTCCATCTCCAGGTTTCTGAGATGTGTCCTATTATTATTGGCATTTGACAGTTGAGGATACTGAGATCCAAAGTGGTATCTTGGTGTGAAATGAGCCTAGGCTACCATGTGGAGGTTGCTGCCAGCAGAGTCATTGAAGGCTGGCAGAGTTGTCTGATGTCAACTTTAAGTGTCTCTGGATTTGGGATTCTACCCTATAGGTGTTGGTGGCATGTTTTGTTTTTTTTTTTTTGAATAAAATATTGCTTTGTGTCATGTTGGCATTTAGATTCTCAGACACCCCCCTCCCTTGCATCTTGAGCTTTGAAACCCATCACCCCCCAGCCACATGAATTTTAAAAAGACAAGGTCCCGTCGAGTTGAGTCCACTTGACTCCTGGTGAGCCCATGTGTGTGTCAGAGTCGATCTGTGCTCCATGGAGCATTCAGTGGCTGACTCTTCAGGAGCAGATCACCAGGCCTTTCTTCTGATGCACCTCTGGGTGGATTCAAATTATCAGCCTTTCCTTAAGCAGCTTAACCATTTGCACTGCCCAGGGGCATAGCCACACAGTGGGGTTAAAAACCTCACTTATGGAGTGCTTGCGACGTGCTACCCAAAACCCTCTGCCATCGAGTCAATTCGGACTCACAGCAACCCTTTTAGGGCAGAATAGAACCGTCCCCGTAGGATGTCCAAGGCTGTAAATCTTTAGGAAAGGAGACTGCCTCAGCTTTCTCCCACGGAGCGGCTGTGGGTTTGAACCACCAACCTTTTGGTTAGCAGCTGGATGCTTTAACCATCAGGCCACCAGAGCTCCGTTGCAGTGTGCTAAGCACTGTTCAAATAACTGTTCACCCCCCACCTCCCCCACCCGCATAACAACTGCTTCCTCCAAATCCAGCCTCTGGGCCCCTGCGCCAGCCCAGTGGCCCCTGCACCAGCGATCTCTGCACTTGGAACCCCAGTATCCCACGTACTGTGGGGCAGATAACAGGCTGGGGCTTCTTCCATGCCCCTGCGCTCGGGCTCCTTCATGGCTTGCCTGGGGTCTGAGGGAGCGGAGAGAGCGTATTACTTTGGCCTCAGGAAGGTAGGAGGGATGGGCTGAAATGGCCCAGCTTTCTAAGAATGCCTCAGTCGTTGCTCTGCTGTCATTATCATCCAGCTGGTCACACTGTTGGCCCATTTTACAGGGGACAACACCAAGGGTGGGAAGTAGCCCCCACAGTCACTTGTCCTTGGACCATTGGGAAGAACAGCTATTATGGCTTCCCCGAAGCAGGGAGGATTCAGGGAGTGAGCCCGCAGAGCAAGGGTGAGGCCAGGGGCATCTGGCATCCTGAGAGCTGTGAGAGGCTGAGCCCAAGGGATGTTATTCCAGCTTTAAGAAGTTGGGCTCTGGGGCTAAATGGCCTGGGGCCAAGCCACTCACAGGGCAGGACCTGAGTTTTGGGCCTGTGCAATGGGCACATTGCTGGTGGGCAAGGAATTAACAGACACTGGGAAGAGGCTGCGAGGGTTCTTCTCTGGTATGTTCCAGCTTCTGCCAAGACACCACGCTCCTGCAGAGCTGGGTGGGCATCATAGGGAAGGCCATAGTACCCCCCCCCAAGTTCCCCCTTTGGTGCTAGAGAGCAGGAGAGAGCAGCCTTCTGGTGGCACAGCCTCTAACCGAAAGGCTGGCAGTTCAAATCCTCCCAGAGGCTCGGTGAGAGCAAGACTTGGCAATCTGCTCCAGGAAAAATGACAGCCTGTCACATGGGTCGCTATGAGTGGGATTCACCTAACAACAACTCATGGTTCCTGGGGACCCTTCTGGCAACGGAGAGGTCATTGTGCCCAACCCCCTGGACCGCTGCCTGCAGCCCCTGTCTGACTCCGGGGCGGATAAAAAGACACTGGAGCTAGGGACCCGCGCTGCACTATGCACAGCGCGCTGGGGTCGTACATCTTTAAGGGAAAGCCGCGCGCTCCCGCTGGCCTCTGCGCACGTCACTTCTTCATTCTTTCCCTCCCCCCCATTGGCTCAAGTCTACAACTTCCCGGCCAGTTCGGGACGCGGGGGGGGGGGCGACTTTAAAAACCCCCTCCAGATCCCAAATATCAGACAGCAACCTAGCTCCTCCTCTCCGCTTGCCCGGGGTGGGCGACCCTGGGAGACCCGCTGCACGCGCTTGGGGTGCCCACGGCACGGTGGTCCTGTCCCAGCCCCTTGCAGCCCCTTGTTGCTTGTCCTTCGTAATAATAACCATGATGGGAGTTCGGGAGGCGTGGGGGAGGCGGTGCGGGAGGGAATGGGCAGCGGCTCTCCTGGCAGGCTCCTCGCGCTCTTTTTTCCCTCGTTTCTTTGAAAGTTGGATGTGGAGAAGTGGGAGGTTCTGGAAGTTGGGGTGGGAGGGGAGAGAAATTGGGGAGAAGAGGGGACGTTGCCAGAAGGAGGAGAGACTGAGACAGAGGAGGAGAGAGAGCTAGAGAGAAAGAGAGAGGGAGGAGAGAGAGAGAGAGAGTGAGAGAGAGAGAGGCGGGCGCGCCGAGAGAGGGAGGGAGAGGGAGGGAGGGAGGGAGGGAGGAGAGACCGAGGGAGGAGGCGGGCTGCGAGGAGAGCAGAGCGCGCCGGCCTGCGGCCGCGGGGGGGTTGGAAAAATGACTCAGTAAGTTCGGCGCGTCCGCTCCGGCCGGCCCTGCGCCTCCCGCCGCGCCCGGGATGTATTCGTCCCCGCTCTGCCTGACCCAGGTACGGCCCCCGGCCCGGCCCCCCGGCCCGGCCTGCGCCCCCGGCATCCCGGAGTAGGGCAGCCCGAGGAGGCGGGACGAAAAAGCGCGCGCCCCTCCTGCCCTGGCCCAGCTGCCCCCTCCAAGGACTGGGGTCCAGTCCCCACCAGAGACCACCACCCCACCTGTCCTGCGACGCGCGCGCAGGACCTCTCTCCTTACCCCATGGGGGCGACTTGGGCTGCAGGCGCCCTTCCCCCCTCGGGTCGAGCCCCCCCACTCGGGAAGGTCTAGGGGACCCCCCTTCGCGCGCGCGCCTTGACCAGCCTGGACACAGCTCTGCGGAAAGCACCCGCGGCCTGAGCCAGGGCTGCTCGTAAGCGGACTCCAGGGGGTCCTGGCTGCGCACTCGGGCCTCGGGGAAAAGAGGACCCCTCTGCCGTTCTGGATGCCCCCCAACTCTTGCCCGCCACCCCACAGCCTCAGCCTTTCCCCCCATTATTGGCCCACGTGTACGTGTCTGGAGGGGGAGGGGGCGCCCCGAGTTGGAGGCTCCCTCGTGGGGAGTAGGGGGAGTAGGTGCTCAGACATCCCGTCTGGTCATCCCCACTCCACTGTCCCGGTATTTTCGCCGCATCGGTTCTGGAGTATTGAGCCTCAGCAGCCGGTGGAGGCCCGGAGGAGCCGGAGGCTGGCGTGCTGGGGTCTGGCTGGGCCACTGCGGTGCCGCACCGTCCTGGCCCGCCGGGCACCTGCCCCTGCCCCCTCCCGTAGCCTCTCACCTCTGGCCGCACTCCCAGACTGCTTCAGGCTGAGCCCTTGTGTGCATGGACCAAAGGGGGTGAGGGGATGACCACCCCTCCTCCAAGCTGCAACCCAGGGACTCCCCCCCCAACTCTCACTGAGATCCTCAGGTTCCCTTTTCTACCCCCATTTTGCCAGTGAGGCTTCAGCCTCAGTTTCCTTCAAGTGACAGGGGACCTAGGGGGTTTGGGGAGAGGGACAGTGAGACCTCTAAACTGTGACATGCAGACAGAAAGAGCACTGTTAGGAGCCCCTTGGTCGCCCAGCTCCAGCCCCTGCCTGGGGTTCCCTCCATTCAAATGGGATTTTCCTCGCTGGTCCCTGCAGCCACCGCTGGGTAGCCCCTGGTCTCCAAACAGTGGATGGGCGCTAATGCTGGGGGGCTCTTTCCGGTCCTACTGGTGCTCCCTGGGTGACCTTGGGCCAGTCCCTGCCACTTTGTGGGTCTCAGCTTCCCCTTTGTGGGGTTCCCTTGCAGCAGGCATTGCCAGCCCACCTCCACCACCCAGCTCTCCTGAACGTCCCTATGAGTAACCAGGGTTCAGGCGGGAGTTACTGTGTGATGATCTTGGATAACCTGGCCGTCTCTGGGCTTCTGTGGAGGACAGGGTAGTCCAAGTGGCTCTGAGGGCCCCCACCCCGTGCCTTTCCCGCCTGCTGGGAGAGCCATGCAGGGGCCTGCTGAGCCAGGGCAGGAGCGAAGGGAGGCTGTTCCAGGCGAGAGGTTGGAAGGCCGCCTTTTTGTCACTGCGCCCTGGAATTCCCCATCAGGCCTCCATCCACATTGCCCGGAGGGGGTGGCGGTGAGAGCCGTCACCCGCCTGCGGGGACTGGCTGCTGCTGCTGCGCCGGCTTGGCCTTGGTCTCTCCTGGTGGGAAGCTAATGATCAGAGGACTCAGAAAGCCCCCCCCAGTCGCAGTGTGCAGGAGAGACCGGGAGCCAGAGAGGCAGAGAAGCGACAGAGCGGGGTTGGGCAGGGTGTCCCAAAGGCGGGGCTCCCGGGCCCTGCTCACTACCCCGCTTGCCCACGCCCTGAGTGGAGCCCTACAGCCCCTTGAAAGCCCAGCCTGGCCTAAGGTCTCCTGCTGGGGCCCCAGAAGGGTCCTGACTGCTGGAGGTGGGACCCCCCTCCTGGGCTGCCTGGCTGACTCTCCCTAATCACCCCCACCCCCTCCCATCGAGGTCTCTTTTTCTCTGTCACTCTCTGTCTCTCTCTCTGACATATCTCTCTGTCTTTCCCTCTCTCTCCGGGACTCTGTGTCTCTTTGTCTGTCTTTCCCTGTGTCTCTGTCTGTCTCTCTCCACCTGTGTCCCCCATCTCTGTGGCTCTGAGTCTCTGTCTGTATCCTCTCTCTCATCTCTGTCTCTTTCTCTCCCGCTGTCTCTCCTCCTGCCTCTCCCAGGCCCTCCATCCTGTCGCTCCCTGTTTCTCACCATCTTTTCCCTCTCCTTGTCTTTCTGTTCCTCCCATCTCTTTCTGTCCCTTTTATTTCTGTCTCTGTCTCTCCTTGCTTCTGTCTCTGTCTCTCTATCTCTGCCCCTGCCTGTCTCCCCTGTCTCCTTCTCCTCTCTCTGCTGTCTCTCTATCTCTGTCTCTCTCCCTTCGCTGTCTCTCTCTCTCCATCTCTCCCTGTCTCTCCATCTCTGTCTCTGTCTCTCTATCTCTGCCCCTGCCTGTCTCCCCTGTCTCCTTCTCCTCTCTCTGCTGTCTCTCTATCTCTGTCTCTCTCCCTTCGCTGTCTCTCTCTCTCCATCTCTCCCTGTCTCTCCATCTCTGTCCTTGTCTCTCTCTGTCTCTTCTCGTTGTCTCTCTATCTTTCTCTGCCTCTCTCTCTCTGTGGCTCTCTATCTCTCTCTGTCTCTCCCTGTCTCCCCATCTCCCCCCTTTTCCTCAGCTAATTTTACCACCTGAGCCCAACCGAAAATAGCTCCCTTTTAGCTGATCCGACCCGATCCGTGGCGGGAGCCCGGCCGGTGGGGGGCGGGGGCCGGGTGCTGGGTGCCAGCCCGCCCTGTGCCACCGGGCCTGCCCGCCGCGCCCAGAGGATCCTGGGAGCCCCATGCCCAGCTCGGCGGTGACTCAAGTGCTTTTTCACTTTTACTCTTAAGAGGAACTGTGTGGAGCGGCTGTTACTTCCATAAATCCAGCCGGCGGGAACGGCCCCTCCCGCCCGCCCTCTTTCCCTCCCTCCTGCCCGCCCGCCCGCCACGTTACTTATTCCGGGTTTGGGGCCAAATCCCTCTTGGCCGCAGCGCCAAGGATTCCCTGGCCCGCGGGCTGGGCCTGGGCCGAGGCCACGCAGCACCACCCCTCCCTCATTCATTCATTCTCCCCTTCATTCTTTCACCCCATCCCCACTCCAGGTGGCCTGCTTTCTACTGCCCTGTGTCCAGGAGGGAAACTGAGGCTGGGAGAGGGGCTCTGACTTTGGTTGAATGGGACAGCTCTTATTAAGCGCCTTCTGTGAGCGTAGGGGTGCAGGGCACAAGGCAGCAGGCTCTGAGCTTGGTGTGCGATCCACGGGGGCCTGGGGACTTGGCTGGCATCAGGGGTCCCCAGCACTTCAAGGCTGGAGAAAGGCCAAGACCAGAGAGGGCCGTGGTCTGCCAAAAGCAGCACAGTGCAGTTGATGAGGCTGGGGATTGGAGCGGCTGCCCGTGGGCTGTTTGGCCAGGTCTGGGCAGAGAGGGTGCTCCCCCCGTATGCCCACCTGTGGCCTGATGGCCTCAAACCTGCCCCTCGGAAGACTCCATCCACCCCCGTCTCTCTAGGTCTCTGCCCCTCCCCTCTCTGCAGCAGAGGTGCCTCAGCGCGCTGGTCCAGGCGCCCCGTAAATCACAGAGCTGGGATTCTGGCCGAGTCAGCGTTCTCTCTCCTTCTCCCTCTCTGCCTGAGCCTCCCACCCACCCCCTCTCACACCAAATGGAAGTCCAGGCCCCCTGCCCCACGCAGCTCAGCCCCCTCCCCTGAAATGTACATGTTCATGCTGACATATACATGTATTAGCATCTCACCTCATGTCTGTCAGCCCCGCCATATGCAGTGCAGGGCCCTTCACAGGCCTGAACACCCACCTCATCATGTGCGGCACACATTTGCACACATGTGTACCTGCATGCACATGTGTGCCTGTTAGCACTCAGACATGCACACTGACCAACCCCTACACCTGTGAGTTCCACAGCCTTCCCCCACCTCTGAGGTGAGCTAATAGTGCCGCTGAGGCAGAGACCTAGGGCATCCTGTAGACATGGATGAAAGTCTTTGCTTAGGAAGCTCAGAATCAAGGTTTGCTGTTTCCCAGCTGGCTGACTTGGGCTGGTGACCTAGTCCCTCTGGGCCTGTTTCTTCACAATGAAGGTGACGGTAATTCTCAACGTCTCAGGCTGCCTGAGGATTTGGGGAGGCAGGACACAAGAGGGTATTCAGTTAATGTTTGTTGAATGAATATTTGTTGAATGAATGATTCTGCTAGTTGGAAGAAGGAACTTCCTTCCTCAGTCTGTTTGAGCCTCCCTCCCTCCCTCTCTCCACATGAAAACAGAGACCATAATCCTGCCTTCCTCAAAAAGTAGGGTGCCTGATGTACAGAGCAACCACTGCCGTCAAGTTGGTTCCGACTCATAGTGACCCCTCCTTGAGTTTCTGAGGTGGTATCACTACAGAAGTAAATTGCCTAGCCTTCCTTCCGAGGAGTGGCTGGTGGGTTTGAACTGCCAGCCTTCTGGTTAGCAGTCAAGTGCCTTAGGCACTACGCCACCAGAGCTCCTGATATACAGTAGGTGCTAAATAAGTGCTGTTGTGCTTGTGGTTGTTGCTAAACTAACCATTGGACAAACATCCAGGGCCTGGCATTCAGTACGCACTAAATAAATGTTATTGGGGTTGTGGTTCTTGCCCCACCAACAGAAGAATTAAACACCTGGTGCTTGGTATACCCACCAAACTCAACCCACTGCCATCTAGTCAACTCACAGCGCCCCTGGAGGACAGAGTAGAACTGCTCCCACAGGGTTTCCAAGGCTGTCATCTTCATGGAACCAGACTTCCACATCTTTCTTCTGCAGAGTGGCTGGTGGGTTCAAACTGCCAACATTTTGGTTAGTAGCCAAGCTCTTTAACCACTGTGCCATCAGGGCTCTTTGCCTGGTACACAGTAGGCAACAAATAAATGCTCTTGTGATTGTAGTTGTTGCTCCACCAACAGTTGGCTTAAACAACACCCAGTGTCTGGTATACAGGAGGTACCTAATAAGTGCCTTCGTAGTTATGATGGTTACTAAACTAACGATAGGGTTAAACACCCTGTAGGCATTTTCCAACGTAGCCTTCCTTCATTCCCTCACTGTTTGCTTAGCCTGAGCCAGGCCCTGGGCCAAGTGATGGGGTCAGTCATGACCCCACCAGATCCAGACCCCGCCACCCCCGAGCTTTTCCTGTTGGTCTTTCTTCCCTGCTCAGCCCTGTCCAGGGTCTCCCTGAGGACCTGGGCGGATACCAGCATCCTTTGTAAAGTGGAGTATATGAATGGGGGTAACTTAGGCAGAGGATAAGATTGTATCTTTCCTGATTTAGATGCTAGCACACAGAACAGTTAAAAGCTGTGCCCTCTCGGTGGGGAGACAGGTGGGAAAGTAGGTGGCAGGGCGGGACTGGCAGCCCCTTGGCTGCGGGCATTTCCTGGAGGAGCTGGTAGGTAACCCAGGACCAAGCACTGTGAGGGAGCCACGTGGGAGCCGGGGAGAGCAGGCAGGGGGCAGGCCACGTGTCCCAGGGTTCCTGGAATAAGGCCGAGGTCCGGCAAAGCCAAGTTCGGAGGGCTCTGGGTTTGAGTCCCAACTCGGCTCTTTTCTGACTGTGTGACTTTAGGCAGGTACTTCAGCTTCCTTCTCCAGACAGTGGGTGCAATGGTGGTTCTCAACCCTTCTCCCTCACCACTACCCCCTCTGGCTCAGCCCACCCCTTTGTGCTCCTGGGGAAACCAAGGGACAAAGAGGGAAGTCGGGAGACCCAAGATTCAATGGCTCACTGGTCATTTTAGATAGACACTTCCCACTCTCTGGACTTGGTTTACCGAAATGCCTTCCTGTGGCCCACGAAGCCCTACACACACAACAAAAAGTAGGGGACCTGCCCCCTCCCTGTCCCCGCGCCCTCCACTCTCTCCCTTTACTTAGTTCCAGCCACACCGGCCTCCCAGCTGTCCCTCCCACACACCAGACCTGGTCCTGCCTCAGGGCCTTTGCATATGCTGTTACTGCAAGGAAAGCTCCTACCCTGGACTGCCGTCTTTCATGTCTTTGCTTGAGTGTCTCTTCCTGCAAGAGACCTTCCCTGATGACTTCCAACTAAAAGAACCCCCTCCCAGGGATTTCCAGCCCCTCAAACCGCTGAAACTTAAACTCAGAGTTTTTGTTCCACCTGACGGTTTATGCGTACCATCCACCTATTTTGCATCCAGGGTTGCCTCAGAGCAGAAGCCCAGTGAGAGCTGAGCCCTCGTCACTGCCAGGTCTCAGGACTGTTTGCAGGGCCAGCACACAGTAGACACCCAGTAACTGTTGAACCACCAGAGGAGCCCCTCCCTCGCAGCGTTAGATAAGACCTGTTCTCAAGTCTAATGTTCTGAGCTGGGAAGAGGAATTACTCACAGCTAGGAACCCCGAAAGGGAGCTCTGGTAGCACAAGAGTTAAGCGCTTAGCTGTTAGCTGAAAGGCTGGTGGTTTGAACCCACCAATGCCTTCACTGGAGAAAAGAGTTGGTAATCTGCCCCCGAAAAGATTATGGGCTAGGAAATCCCGTGGAGCAGTCCTACTTTGTCGGAATCAGCTTGACAGCACCACCACCACCACCACCACCATGGAATCCTGACGTTGGTACCAAAATAGGCCCAGGTTCACATATGAGCTCTGCTACTTCCCAGCCACGTGAGAGGGGCATTGGAGTCAGGGCTGTGACAAGTGTGTAGGAGTTCGGGAGTGAATAAGGTAGATGTTCAGTCATGAATGTTGAGTCATTGAATGAGCGCAGGAGAAAGAGTCTGTTCAAGAATCCTTTTGGTTTGGGAACTGGAGTCCCACGCCCCTGATTTGCTGCGCTGGACTGTTAGGGTGAAAGGGGCACAGGAGGGTACGGTCCAATGCACAGTCGCCCAGTACATAGGGACCCAGTTAAGGTTTGAACCCAGGCGTCTACTTTTCAGCTGCTGCTGTCCTCTTTGGCCAGGAGGCCCTAATGAGCCCGGCTGGGGTTTCTGGGAACGGTGGCCCTGCCCCACCCACTCCCCTCCTTCCATGACTGGTTACCAGGGCACTGGATGAGCTCCCTCCTGCAACCCTCAGGCTGCACTGTCCCTTTCTGCCCATTCTACAGAATGAGAAACTCAAGCCACAAGTGGAGTGGCAATTTGTTGCTGGGTCATCCAGACGGTGAAAATAGAGGTCAACGTCAACCAGTCTCATTCAATCGGAGGGTCTGCCCAGCAATGAGTACCTCAGCCCTGAGCCTCAGTCCCCTGTGGTTCATGCTGACTCTGGCAGAGCCTGGGGAAACCAGGAAAGGCTGCCTGAAGGAGGGGGGCACTGGAGACAGGGCATTGAAGGATGTGTAGGAGTTCAGGATGATTTTCAGCATCCAGTTTGCCCTGGCTGTCTCCTTTGCCCATTCAGCCATGAGGGCAGAGGGAGATGCCTGGGGAGGAAGAGGCCCTGGTTGTCACAGGTCTTAAGAGACAAAGAAAGTGGCAGGTCCTGCCTTTCACCCAATTTAACCTCCCAGGGAGAACAGGGTGGCAGGTCCATGACCCAGTTACTGGCTGTTTGTCTTCCTGCCTCCATGCCTGCCTGGGATCATCAGTGACGTGGGTGCCTGCCCCTGCCCGCCTCCTTGGCACTCTTCTACAGAGAGGAGAGAGGGGCCTTGGAAGGGGGACTCACAGGTAGGGATCAAAGAAGAGGGGCTCAGACAGAGAAGAGGAACTCAGGGGGAGAGGCCCTCAGAAGTGGGACCAGCTCAGAGAGAGGGGAGTTCAGGGAGGGCAAGGCTCTGGGGGCCAGTCACCCCTCCCCTCCTTGCTGATGATCCAGCTGCCCCTTCTTAGCCACCTCTTATCTTGAGTGGCAACCTTGGGTGGCAGCCATGACCTGGCATTGACGCCTGCTGTCCTGGCTTTGTGCCCGCCTGGCACCCCTTCCCCAGCAGTGACCTGTGTCTCAATCAATACCTCCCCCCTGCCCCCACTGACCCACTTCCCCACCCCTGGCTTCTCCAACCAGACAATCTGGGCTCTGCTCCTGGCTCTGCCAACCCGCTGTGTGACCCCGAGTGAGTTCCTGCCCTCTCTGGGTCTGGCGTGTTGAGCTGGGACAGACAGGAAAGGCAGCCCTGAGGTTGGATCGGGACTGGTATGGGGTGGGCTACCCTAGTCCTCCTTGGCCTCAGACAGTTAGCTTTGGGGGGGTGGGGCAAAGGGTTCAAGCGCAGCTGTTGTGGTGCCTCGCATTTCGGGGGGACATTGGAGTAGGGGAACTGGGCTGGCACCGCCTACGCACCATCCCGCCCCTCCCCAGTGAGAGCAGTCAGCTATTTTCAGAGCCCCGGTCATAGGTGAAAAATGATGTCATACCACCCCACCCCAGTGGCTGGAGGTAGCCCTGCAGGAGATGAAGTGCAGAGCAGGGAGGGTACTCCTGTGGGGGCATGGTGTGTGTCCAGGCCAGGAGGGGACCGCCACAGTCATCTAGAAAGCAGATGAGGATTCGGGAAGACCTGTCTCCCTCTTCCTGAGGCCCCAACACCCCAGAGAACAGGCTGTCCTAGGAGAGAGGTCGATGGCCTTCATGCGGTCAGGGTCCCAGGTTCTTGTCCTCACCCAGGCCTTGAGATCGTGGGGAACTTTGGCCAGGGCTCTGCCCTCTTTTGGGGCCTTAGTTTCCCTCATTATGTAATGGAGTGCCGAGCCTCAGGATTTTTTTCTGCCTCTGGGAAGGTTGCAGAGGAGCTCGGTTGGTACACTGCTTAAAGCATTTCGGCTGCTAACCAAAAGGTCGGTGGTTTGAACCCACCAGCCACTCCGTGGAAGAAAGATGAGGCAGTCTGCTTCTGTAAAGATGACGGCCTGGGAAACCCTATGGGGCAGTTCTACTCTGTCACATAGGGTCGCTAGGAGTCGGAATTGGCTTGCTGGGCAATGGGTGTTTGTTTGTTTTTTGTTTGAGAGCTGGGAGGAGGATAATGGGGTTAGTATGCTGGAAAGAGACGTCTTCTCCTTCCAAGGAGCCCAGGGCCTGTGGGGCATAGCCAAGGCAAAAGCAGGGAGGTGTGACCAGCATTTGCTCCTTTGGCTATCTCCTGGAAATTCATTCCCCCTGAGGCTGATAACCAGGTTCTGGACCTCTGCAGACTCAGTTTCATGCTGAGCAATGGGGAGAACTGGACAGGCCCCCAGGGAAGGGGGCCGGGGACTTCTCAGTGCCCCAGTTGCTCTCTGAGGGGTGGCCCAACTGGGGTGCGGTTGTTGACATGGGAGATTAGATGGCTGTGGGTTCCAGTCCCAGCCCTACCCCTTGGAGCTAGGTGGTCTCTCAGGGTCTGAGTTTTGTCAGCTGGAAAATGGGTATTGTGGCCTCCCTGTGACACAGAATGGACATGAGTGGGGGTGCTGAAGTTACAGCTCTGGCTGGGTCTCGGAGCCTCCTCGGGCCTCAGTTTTCCCCATCCGTATAATGGGTCTGTGAGGGACAGGGCAGGGTGAGCTGGTCCCAGGGGCCCCTCTGTCCAGCTCTGAATCTTCACAACTGAGCCCCTTCTCTGGACTCAGTTTCCCTATCCCTACGGTGAGTTTGTGGAAGAGAAGTGAAAGGGGCCAGGGTGGAAGATAGCTCAGGAATATCCCCCCCTTCCCCAGCTTAATTCTGCCACATGCTGATCTCTAGCCTCCCCGGGCCTCAGCTTTCCTGGCCCCTGTAGTACATCTGAGGCACAAAAGGCAAGCACCAGTTCTCTGAGTGTGGCTCCCCTGCATTTATTGAGCACCTACTGTGTGCTGGATACTACTCTTGGTGCTTGGGAATGTGGCAGCTTGTACTCTAAGGGGAACCAAAGAAAAAGCCAAACCTGTTGTTCTGAAGCCAACTGCCATTCATGGCGACCCTGTGTGTTACGGAGCAGAACTGCTTCATGACGTGTTCTTGGCTGTAATCTATGGAGGCAGGTCCCCAGGCCTTTCTTCTATGGCACCGCTGCGTGGGTTTGAACCATCAACCTTTCATTTGGTAGCTGAGTGTAAACCTTTCGCACTACCCAGGGACCTTCACTCTAGTGCAAGGGGTCTGCAAACTATGGGCCCCTGAGCTGAATGCCTGCCAGCTGTTTTTTTTTTTTTTTTTTTTTTTAATTGTGATTTGGGTGAATTACAGAGCAAATTCACTTTCCATACAGCAGTTCACACACATTTTGTCTCATAACATTGACTACAATTTCCCACAATGCAACAGCCCCCTCCCACTTCCTCTTCCCTGTGTTACCTCTTCCCTGTGTCCATCCCTCCATGCACTCCTGCCCCCTGAACTGTCTCCTTGTGCATACACAGCCCTTCTTTCTCCCATGATTGTTCTCTCCAAGGAGTGTATCTACCTCAGGTACATGTTCAACTCCTATGCCTGTCTTTTGCTTGGCTGGAAGCCACAGTGTGGGTTTAATTCCAGACCTGAAGGGCAGCTAGGGGCCATAGTCTCAGTGGTTCCACCAGGCTCTATCAGACCAGCAAACCTGGTCCCCCCCCCTTTTTTTTTTCCAAATGATTTTGAGTTTTGTTCCATATTGTTCTCCCTCTCTACCCAGGATCTCCTACATAGATCCCCCTCTGAGTGGTTGACAGTGATAGCTGGGCACCATCTAGTTCTTCTGGTCTCATAGTTGTATAGGCTGAGGATCGCATGGTGTACCAGTCACAAGGACTAATTGTTTCCATGAATGTTTGGTTTTCTTCATTCTTCTTTGCTCTGGATGAGGAGAGACCCATCGTTGCATCTAGGTGGCTGCTTGCAAGGCTTTAAGATCCCAGTTGCTACTCATCAAAGTAGGAGGTGGAACAATGTTTTGTGTAGTATTTTATGCCAATTGAGCTTGATGTCCCTGCAACTATGGTCCTGAGCTCACAGGTTCAACTGCTTGCTCCCTCTGGGTAGCTGTCTGTGACCAAGAAGTGACTACAACCTTGTCCCTTGTCAGTTCTACTATACCCCTGGGAATTCTTACAGAACATACAAATACACTTGTAGAACCATTGTCTGCCAACCCTATATATGGTCTTGGGTACACTCCCTGCTGCATCGACATACCTAATAGTTAGGCCTGTCTACCCATCTATTCACCTGTATACCTGTGTTTGCCTTCACTGACAACGCAGTACTGTATGTCTGCCAGCTCCTTTTGTAAATAAAACTTTATTGGCACACAGCTATCCTCTCTCTGGTGGCTTTCCCTTTTGAGTAGTTGGAACAGGCACCATACAGCCTGCAAAGCCAAAAGTATTCAGCACGTCCTTTACAAAAACGTTTGCTGACCCTGGTCTAGTAAGCAGAGAAGGGGTTGGGTCTCCCAAACTCAGTTTTCCCTTCTATACAATGGGTCCACCATCACCTTCACCCTGGATGTGCCTTCCTCTCTCCTGGGCCCTCAGCTCACGCCCTCTGAATACTGAGGTTCACCATGGTGCTCTGGGAACTGCTGCCCTGACCCATGCTTCCCACGTAGCCCAGTCCTCAGTCTGCCCATCTGGGGAATGGGTCCTTGCATGAACTTCTGCTGGGTCCGCAGGGTGGACGAGTGTTCTCTTTTCCCTTCTGCTCAGCCCTCCTCACCCATGCAGTGGGTTTGCTTGGGGCCCTCGTAGCCTCAGTCTCCCAGCCCGAGCAATGGATCTGCCCGGGGTCCTGGCATCTCCTGACCTCCCGCCTCTTCCTGCAGGATGAGTTCCACCCGTTCATCGAGGCGCTGCTGCCTCACGTCCGCGCCTTCGCCTACACCTGGTTCAACCTGCAGGCGCGGAAGCGCAAGTACTTCAAGAAGCACGAGAAGCGGATGTCGAAGGACGAGGAGCGGGCGGTGAAGGACGAGTTGCTGGGTGAAAAGGCCGAGGTGAAGCAGAAGTGGGCGTCGCGGCTGCTGGCCAAGCTGCGCAAGGACATCCGGCCCGAGTGCCGCGAGGACTTCGTCTTGGCCATCACCGGCAAGAAGGCGCCGGGCTGCGTGCTCTCCAACCCCGACCAGAAGGGCAAGATGCGCCGCATCGACTGCCTGCGCCAGGCCGACAAGGTGTGGCGGCTGGACCTGGTCATGGTGATCCTCTTCAAGGGCATCCCCCTCGAGAGCACCGACGGCGAGCGCCTGGTGAAGGCGGCGCAGTGCGGCCACCCGGTGCTCTGCGTGCAGCCGCACCACATCGGGGTGGCGGTCAAGGAGCTGGACCTCTACCTGGCCTACTTCGTGCGCGAGCGAGGTGAGGGCGGGGCGCGGCGCGGCGGGGGCGGGGCCTCGCTGCAGAGGCTGACTCAGAGCAAGGGCCAGATAGGGTGTGACATGGGGTCTGACGGGGACGTAGGTGCCGTGCATGGGCCTGAGCGGGGAGGCATGGTGCAAGGGCAATCTAAGTGGGGAGGCAGGTCTACACGGGGGCCTGAAGGTGGAGGCAGAACGTGCCTTGGGGGTCAGAAGAGGGAAGAGGTTCAATGCAGGGACCTGGGTGGATCAGGAAGTCCAAGGGGGGCAATATGGTGCCACAGGAGTCCGAGGGAGGAGGCGGGAGCGATGAGGAATCTCAGGTGGGAGGCCTATGTGATGTGGGGGTCTCGGGGGAGAGACGTGCAAGGTGAGTCTGAAGGGGGAGGCTCGTGAGCCGTGGGGGTTTGAAGGGAGAAGCCAAAGCTACCCTAGGAATCCAAGGGGGGACGCCGAGCCTGGGGGTGCAGCTCAGGGGCCTGCTGTGGGACAAGGGCGTTTGAGGGGGGCAAATGGCTCTCAGAGAGTCTAGAAGGGGTGGCAGGTGCAACAGGAAGATATGAAATTAGAGGCAAGGCTGACCTTGAGGTCTGCAAGCTCTGGGGTCTCTGAGGGGATGAGAAATTGCCCCAGAAGATCTGAGGGGTGTGATGTGGCTGTGTCAGGAACAGAAAAGATGTGGGGAGACCAGCAAGCATGCCCCCGAAACCTGCTCTCAAGATAATGCTGGAGGGGTCCTGGGCCCCCCATCTGTGAACAGCTGACAGAGGCCTGACGAGCTGCAAGTTTGTGACACACAGGAGGCTGTGTGACTCTGGCTAGGTTTCTGCCCTCTCTGGGCCACACCTTCCCCCTCTCTAACCCTTCCAGCTGGGTGTTTGTTGGCTCCAGGTTTAGAGTGGGGAAATCCATGGTGGCTTCCTGGAAGAAGAGACCTGGATGGTGGTGACCACTGATAGGCTTGAGGGCATGCCAGGGGACAGTGGCCATCTGGGCAAAAGTGTGTGAGCCAAAGTGTGGTCCACCTTCTCAGGGTCACTAGGTCTGACTTTGACTGTTCAACACTGGCCTCAATTTCCCCATGTGTCATATGGGAGTTTCAGAGTACCCCCTCGAGTGGGCTACAGAGATTGGGCAAGATCGTGTGTGTCGCGTATTGAGCCCCAGCCTGCCATGTGGCGCGTCAGCTGTCACCATCTTCATGTGGACAGAATTCAGTGCCACCTGCAGAAAAAAGAGTGGGTACAGCTGCCACTCGCCAGCCATGGCCACCCAGGCCCAGCCTGGCACACTGCCTGCGTGCATACCCAATGCAGACCCATGGGGTTGCATACCCAGGCCACGCCCTGGCAGACCCCACATGAGCATGCATGGGGATGAGGCCAGGGGGTGGGAGCCAACTGTCAGGCCCCCAAAGCAGGCCTGCCTGTGTGATGGGCACAGCCCCTTTCTGAGTTTCTCAGTTTCCTCATCAGCATAAGAGGGGTCACAGCCAGGTTGCCTCAGAGTATTGGTGTGAGATCTTGGAGCTACCAGCCCTGGGTGTGTGGGAGGGAGGCCAGGGACTGGGAGTTTCTGGGGAGGAAGGGTCACTGGGCCAGTCCCACCCCGCAGTCCTGCCCTTGCTGCCTTGACTTTGACCTTGGCATCTGCTGGCACTGCAACACTCACAGCAATGAATGAGAGGGGCCCGAGGTGGAGTCGCCTTGTGGGTCGTGGAGGCAGGGACTGGACAAGGTGACTCTCTGTCGTGGGCAGGGGGAGGCAGCTGCGGGGGCTTCATCGCCATGCAGGACCAGGCCTCTCCCTCTGCATCCATCCGCTGGCCCGCCCTGCCCCCACCTCCTCCGCAGCGGCGCTGAGCTGATAAAATTTTGAAGCGAGTTTTCTGCCCGCGTCAGCGCAATCCCCAGCCGCCTCCCCTCCCCCACACAGCCCCTCCCCCGCTCAGCTCAGCAGGCAGCCCAGGCCTCCAGGCCTCCCCAGACACCTTCTTCTGTCTGGCCGCCATGCCTCTGCCCCCAAGTCCAGCAGGCGTGCCCACATACAGGCTAAGGAAGGTCAAGGCTGTGGCCTCCCCTGCTCCCAGCCTGCCCCGGCTATCCCATCACCCAAGGAAATCCCTGATGACCGCGCCCCAACCCTGCCCCCTACGTGAGGGTCTGGGAGGAGGGCTATCCCTGGATTCTAACCCCAGCTTGATGCCTGCTTGCTGTGTGACCTAGGGCAAGTCGCTTGACCTCTCTGTGCTCCCATTTCCTTCCCGGGTAAAAAATGGGGAACTCAGAATAGGCCTCCTCATAGGACAACGGGGACCCACGGTGAGTGCTCAACACCCAACCCCCTGAGGCTGAGTTGGCAGTTATTGTTACTAACAGTGTCATTGTCATTGTTGTTAGATGTTGTCAAGTTGGTTTTGGACTCATAGCAACCCCGTGTGACAGAGTGGAACTGCCCCGTAGGGTTTTCTAAGCTGTACTCATTACAGGAGCAGACTGCCAGGTTTTTCTCTCATGGAGCCACTGGGTGGGCGCGAATCATCAATCTCTCAGTTAGTAGCTGAGTGCTTAACTGTTGCACCGCCAGGGCTCCTTAGCATCATCATCATCAGGATTGGGATTTCCCAAAACCTCCAGCCCATGCTGTTCCTTGTGCCTGGAATGCCCTTCCCCATCTGGAAAACTCCTGCTCATCCTTCAAAACCTCAACTCCTAGCTCCATTTTCTCCTCCCCAGCATTCTTCTAGAAGCTTTGTGTGGCTTGGCAATTTCTCTTTTGTTCTCACAGCAGCCCTAGGAGGCAGATACTATTGTTGTACCCACTTTACAGACAAGGAAACAGACGCTCAAAGAGGGAATGACCCTGTCTGAGGTCATGTAGCTCGGGGATTTGGGCCCAGCCAGTTTCTGCCTCTCGCTGGCACTCACTCCCAGCCCTCCACCCTCATGGCATGTGAGGCGGGTGCCAGGCAGCATGGCTTGGCTGCCTCCAGGGTGGCAGTCTCTGTCTGGGGACTCCATAGGCTGAAGTCTTGTTCAGGGTCCCTGGGCCAAGCCCCAGCTCCTTGATCGCTCTCCCAGGACCCCTTCCCGTTCTGAGCCGGAGTATAGTCTCTGTTCTCCAGATGGCAGCTGGCAGTCTGACAGCCGGAAGAACCGGCCACCAGCCCCCCTCCTTCTGCCGTGACAGTCCCCAGGGCTGGAGGGGTCCCGGCCTAAGCCAGAGCACAACGTCTGGCTTTCATCAGAAGTGTTGGGTGGCTGTGGCCCTGAGGTTGACAGGCAGGGTGCAGCGGGGGCGGGGCTTCATGAGCCTGTGGAGGGGGCTGGGCAGG
>NW_006921878.1:2115813-2116814 GCF_000298275.1 Orycteropus afer afer
CATCCACGTTATGCGGTGTTTTGCAGATTCTACATTATTCTTTAGCGTTGCATAGTATTCCATTGTGTGAATGTACCAAAGTTTGGTTATCCTGAGCCTCATTTTTGGGCAAATGCTGCCCTTGTGGTCTCAAGTGGTTGATGGCTCTGAGGAGCACGTTTTGTACAGGTGTGACTGTTCGCTTTACAGCAGGTGTGACTGTTCCCTTTACAGGCCTAGGCCTGTCTGCTGTTTGGCTGAAGGGTGATCCCTGGGGGGAGGTGCAGTTCTGAGTTTGAAGGGTGTTAGGGGCCATAGTCTTGGGGCTTTCACTAGTCTCTATCTGACCAGTATGTTGGTCTTTTACGATTTTGAATTTCAGTCTATGTTTTTCTCCCACCCTGTCCAGAACCTTCTGTTGTTAGCCCCATCAGAGCAGCTGGTAGTGGAAGCCAGGCACCATCTGTTCTATCTAGCCTTACAATTCTTTAAAGTTTTTTTTTTCCCCTATCATTCGAGGGATGGTTCTAGAATTCCCAAGCCAGTTCTTTGATATAAATTTCTCAAGTTTATTCTTGGCCACTGAGGCAGGTTCCAGAATTCCCACGTTGGGTTTCCGAGGCTCCAGAAGCAAAGTCCAGGATTTTTTTTTTCCCCCATTGGATGTTTGCTTCCTGAAGGACAAGTCCCAGGAGTCTCTGAGTCAGATTCTAGAGGCTTCAGGGACAGGGTCTAGCATTCTTCGAGGCGAGGTTCTAGAACTCTCTAACCGGTTTCATCAGTATCCAAGAAATCCTTACCTGTGTTCGGGCACATGACAGAATTCTTTTGTGCACCCAAGAAGGGGCTCCAAAACTCCCTGAGCTGGGTTCTGGAACATCTAGGGGCTAGTTCTAGAATTCCCCCAGCCAGGAATGCTTGACACCCAGGTCAGCGTTGAACAAGCCTGTTTTGGGGACACCAGGTGACTGAGCCAAGAATATTCCAGAAAAGATGTGTATGGGGAAGGGGGCATCGAGTAC
>NW_006921878.1:2116914-2123643 GCF_000298275.1 Orycteropus afer afer
CCCTCCTTCTGCCGTGACAGTCCCCAGGGCTGGAGGGGTCCCGGCCTAAGCCAGAGCACAACGTCTGGCTTTCATCAGAATTGTTGGGTGGCTGTGGCCCTGAGGTTGACAGGCAGGGTGCAGCGGGGGCGGGGCTTCATGAGCCTGTGGAGGGGGCTGGGCAGGAGTCGGGAGGGGGTGGGGCATCCCTGGGCGCCCCCTCCAGCGTCAGAATTGAGACAGATAATGGTGATTGTATCAGTGGGTCAAGGGGGTGGGGGCCTCAGAGCCCACAGAGAGATAGAGAGACAAACACAGAAAGAGACAGATAGGGAGAGCCGGAGACCCAGATACAGAGAGAGACATAGACTCAGATAGAGACGTAGATCCAGAGGCCCAAAGACATAGAGAAAGACATAGGGAGATGCCGGGAGACCCAGAGACCTGGAATCAAAGACCTAGAGACATGGAGAGAGACATACAGAGAGACACAGAGACATGGGGAGACCCAGAGACATGGAAAGAGACACAGGGAGAGATGCAGAGAGACCCAGCAGACGCCTCCCCCTGGCTGCCCTCCCTCCCGGTGGTCCTCCTGGACCGTCCGAGGTGGAGGTGGGGCAGGAGAGGAGGACAGCCCACACCTGGGTCCCCGACATTGACCAGGCCTGACTCCCCCGGGCCTCAGCCTCCATCTCTTCTGGGGCGTTGGGTGCATGATGGGGCTGTTCTCCACTGGGGGTTCCCAGGCCTCCATCCTCAGGTTTATTCTGGGGGACGGCAGAGAGTGGACCAGCCATGCACAGGGCCCCTCAGTCCGGGTCTGGCGGCAGGTCAGAGCCGAGGGCATCTCCTGGGACAGAACTTGACAGCCCCAGAGGTCCATCTGGCGCCGCTGCGGCCACAGCGATTCCAGGCCCTGGACACAGTGCATACCCAGGAGTGACCGAGGGGACAGCCGGGGACCATGACGGGGGTGGCATGAGCTGCACTTTGGGGCTCACATGCGACAGTGCAGGGGGAGGGAAACAGACCATTCCGTGAAAGTTCTGGGAACCACCATCTGTTGCTATGGCAACGGAAAAAACTAAGCAAGAAAAGGTGGGGAAAGGGGCTGGGGGCCACAGTAAACAGGGGGAGCCTCTCTGAGGGGTGGCTTTTTTGTTGTTAAAAATACAACAAAGCATACCTCTAGTCAATAGTTGGGAGCTCTGGTGGCGTAGTGCCTAAGGCATTTGACTGCTAATCATAAGGCTAGCAGTTCAAACCCATCAGCCACTCCTGGGAAGGAAGATTGGGGAATCTGTTTCCATAGAGATACCTCCCCAGAAACCCAAGGAGGGGTGGCTATAAGTCTAATCGACTTGACAGTGGCGAGTCTTAGTGAGTTAGTCAACAGTTTCTCCAGGTCACTGATGATGGTTACACACTATCTCTGCCCTGTTGTTTCCCCACCTTTAATGTTTACTCTCTGCCCCTTAAAGTTCTCGTCTGGGTTTTAGGGTTCCTGTTGGCATTTTGGGCTTATGTACGCAATTCTTTAAAACTCTGAAGTGCTCACATGAGCCATTCTCTGATTATTGGAGGAGGTGCCTTTGGAGCTGAGCCTGGAGTTGCTGAGTAGGCCAGGAGGGAGAATGGAGGTGAGGGTGCCCTGGGCAGGGCTACAGTCTGTGCAAAGGCCCTGGGGCTGATGGGCCTGGAGCGTGAGAAACAGAGGCTGAGGCTGCTGGGAGAGTGGGGCGGCAGGCCAGTGGGGTGGCCTCCTGGTGAGGGTGACGGAGAGCCCTGGAGTGCGGGGACCTGCACCATCAGGACTTGCCTCGCCTTCCAGAAGGGGCTGCAAGGAAGCGGGCTCCAGGGAGGGACGCCGCCTGCCCAGGGCCCTCAGTCCAGCCAGTCTGGCCTCCCCGCCCCCTCTGCCGCCGGAGAAACCTGAGGCGCAGCCGGGCGGGCGGGCACCAGGCCAGGGGCGGCAGGGGAGTGGGTGCCAGGCCTGCCCGAGCCGCCAGGCCAGATGGTGCCCGTCTGCTGATGCTGTCAGGGCGGCCTTCCTGTTCCCGCCTTGCGGGGTGCCAGCCTCCTACAGGCCAGCGCCTGGAATGGTACTCTGGGCCAGGGCTACTGGGACACCCACAGCTTCTTGAGGGGCTGCTGGCGCAGGGGCGGGGGGAGGGCAAAGCAGGCACCTAGAGAAACTCCCGGGAGGGGATCCCTCACACCCTCCTCCTGGAACTGAGACACAGTGGTAATGGTAGTGGTAACAGTATCGAGAAAAACAAACCCGTTACTATCGGGTCAGTCGCGACTCAGGGCGACCCCGTGTGTGCAGAGTAGAACAGGCCTTGTAGGGTTTTCAAGGCTGGGACCTCTGGAAGCAGACTGCCAGGCCTGTCTTCCAAGGCACCTCTGGACAGGTTCCAACCACCAACCTTTCTGCTGGTCATCATACACTTAACCATTGGCACCACCCAGAGACTGAACAATATACTTATTGGACTGAAAAATATCACCGTTTAAGAAAAAACTGATGTGCATCAAGTATAGGAAAGTGATTGTTCAAATGTTTGATGCTTTAATAAAGAAACGCTGCGCAGCGGGGAGCGATTCTATGGGAGCTCTTGGCACTTCCTGTCCTGTTTCCACATGAAGAATAAGGTCTTTTAAGTAAATGGGCAGAGCTCTGGTAGCAGAAGAAGTAGAAGAGTTTCTGTTAAAGTATACAAGTGTGCTGGGGCTGGGCCTGAGGTCAGTCACTGTCAAGTCGATTCCAACTCATAGTGACCCCGTGGGCATCAGAGTAGACCTGCTGCATAGGGTTGTCAGAGTGGTGACCTTTGGGAAGCAGAACACCAGGCCTTTCCTCTGCAGCAACTGGGGGTGGGTTTGAACCACCAACCTTTCAGCTGGTAGTCGAGCACTTAACCAGTAGTGCTAACAATCACGGTGGACACTTATTGACTGGTTCGGAGCTCATCACACGTCATAACTTTTTTCATTCTTTCCACCACCACCCGAGGAGGAAGGGACTGTTGCCTTTTCCCATGTTAAGTGAAGGAGGCCCAGAGATGGTTGGTCACTTACCTGAGGTCACGCAGCAACTGAGAGGAAGAGCTGGGATTAGAACTCAGGGATTCTGTGTCTTTGAAACAGCTCTTTTTAAAACAAATAAATTAATTAAAAACTGAAAAGATCTTGGAGGTTATGAAGCAGCACACACCCTCCTGGTCCCCCTGGTCCTTCAGATAAGGAAACAGCCGGGCCTGGGACGTCGCTCTTGTGAGCTCCGACTCATGGAGACCCCCATGCTTTACAGAGTAGAGCTGACCCGTAGGCTTTCCTAGGCTGTAATCTTTACAGAAGCAGTTTGTCAGACCTTTCTTCCGTGGTGCCACTGGACAGGTTCAAACTGCCGGCCTTTTAGTTAGCAGCCACGGTGAACCACTGGTTCCCTCCGGCTGCATGGCCTGGAATATACCCCGAGTAAATGAATTGAGGGGGTGAAACGCACTAAAGCGACTACCATGACCAAGCTCTGGGACTGGGGTCTCAGGTGCACAACGGGCTCAGGTTCAATAGCAGAGGAAGAGGCTTGCCTGGGAGAGAGGGGGCCGGGGCCAGCCACAGTCCTCGCCCCACCTTGCTGTGTGATGTAGGACAAAGCTCTGCCCACTCTGGAGGTGTAATGGATCTCGTTTTTGGCTTGGAATCCTTGTGGAAGCAAATCACCAGGCCTTTCTTCCACAGTGCCACTGGGTGGCTTTGAACCGCCAACCTTTAGGATTGTAGTTGGGCCCAAACCATCTGTAGCACTCAGGAGCCCGGCCTCAGTTTCTCTGCCTATAAAATGGGGAGAATACGAACCACATCCACGTCACAGGCCACAGTGAGGATCAGAGCCGGTGATTCCTGAGAGGCAAACAAGAGGCACTCGACCAGTGCTCACTCCCTTCCCGTCCCCCTCCCCAGCCCCAGGAGGGTCTGCTCTGAGCCCCCACCCACCTGTGACGCTGGAAGGCTCTGTATAAGCAGGGCTGTGCCACCAGCTCCAGGTGTCTGGGTGATGAGGGGTGAGGGGCTCCTGGCTGGGAAGCCAGGTGCACCTGCCACCTGTCTGTGCAGGGGAGGTGGCTGCAGGGTCGCAGGGTCCAGACGCCAGCTGAAGGCGTATTTTTAGCGCCATCAGGAGGCCTCTGGACTCCTGGCTTATGACACAGAGGACAAACAGGTGCGAGTGCCACCAACACAGCTGGCAAGGAGCCCACATGGGCTGAGCACAGACTGAGGGGCTGAGCGGGAAGGGCAGTACAAGTCCAGACGGCGCAGGTTCAAATCCTGCCACGCCTAGTTTCCTACCCTATCTGCTTCACCAAACTGTGTGGGGCTTAATTAGTGCACACAAGACCAGGACCTGGCATACAGCAAGCGCTCAAACATTATTTGTTATGTCTGCCACCAAGGCAGTTCCACCGCTGGCTGCCCATGTGTGCAGAGCAGAACTGCTCCACAGGGTTTTCAAGGCTGTTTTCAGAATCAGATCACCAGCCCTTTCTTCCAAGGTGCCCTGGGGTACGTTTGAACTGCCAGCCTTTCAGCTAGTGGTTGAGCACTTAACTATTTGTGCCACTCAGGGGCTCCATAACAATTATAATAATAATAACGTAATTATATCATCAGCAGTATCACTGCAGTTCTAGTCCCAACTCTGTCCTCCGGACAGCTGTGTGACCTTGGGCAAGTTAATCAACTTCTCTGTGCCTCTGCTTCTATATCTGCAAAATGAGTCTAGGGGGTGCCCAAGGATTTAAATATATGTTCATTGCCACTGAGTCAATTCCTACCATAGTACCAGTGAAGGTGGCCCTGGTGGCTCAGTGGTAGAATTTGTGCCTTCCACGTGGAGACCCAGGTTTGATTACCACCCAAGGTACCCCATGCCCAGACCCCCCAGACCACCTGTGCGTCCATGGAGGCATGTGTGTTGCTCGGATGCTGAGCAGGTTTCTGTGGTGCTTCCATGCTAAGAGTAGGAAGAAAGGCCTGGCAATCCGCTTCTGAAAATCAGCCAGTGGCAACCCCTATGGATCACAGTAGTCTGGTCCCCAGCCAATCATAGGAACGACACAGAACCAAGCAGTGTTTTGTTCCGTTGTGCATGGGATCGCATGAGTCGGGGGCCCACTCAGCAGCAGCTAACAGCACCAACAAGAACTGCTGGAAGCTTCTAGCACGTGGTGAAGTCACCAAAAGAGAGAGCTGGCCCCCTCCTGCCACGTGGCACCATGCAGATGCCCCTTCACGTACACCCGTGTTGCATGGCCACCCGTGCGAATGCAAGAGTGTGGGGGTTTCCGTGGCGATCTGCAAGAGTGCCCTGTGCACACAGCCTTCCAAGGAGCCAGCAAGAGAGGGAGGCATCACACTGGACCTGTAGCTGCCCCTCCCCAGTGGGCTGGGGCTGCAGTTGCCACCCTGGCCCTGTGCCCAGGGAACCAAGGGGAGGCCGAGGGCAGCTAGGGACATCTCTGTGCCCTCCCCTCCATAACAGCTGCCAGGCCAGCCCCTCTCTCTCCAGCTGGGTGTGGGCAGGAAGTTACAGATGGTCAGAGTCGGCGGGGACACTTAGGGACACTTAATGTCTCATCCAGGTGGGGAGACTGAGGCCCAGAAAAGGGAAGACATTGCCCAGCGAACTTCCTCTGGTCCTCTCTGCCCCCTCTTTAGAGCTTCTGGGTGGAGGGTGTTGGGGAGACTCTGGTAGCTTAGGATAAGTGATCATCTGTACATGTGGAAGAAGAACTCCAGTTTCTAAGGGTTGGGGTGTCAGGATGGTGCAATGGTTAAGCTCTCAGCTGATAACTGAAAGGTCAACAGTTCAAATCCACCCAGCTGCTCCCAGGAAAAAAGACCTGGAGACCTGCTCCAATAATGACGACAGCCTAGAAAACCCCATGGGGCGGTTCTGCTCCATCACATGGGGTCCTTATGAGTTGGAATTGAGTGGGAAGCTCCCAACAGCAGCAGCAGACATCTTATTTAACCCAACCCGGAGCATCTAGAATATTGTCATGTCTACATTGAGTCAATAAAAATAACAGTGGTGCTAACTCTCTGAGATCTGGGACACCTCGGTTCGAACCAGCCACATCTCAAGTGTGTGATAGTCCCTGTGGCCAGTGGCTGCCACACTGGACAGCTCTGGAACGTGAGGCCGAGAGGGTCTGGAGGTGGGTCTCAGAGCTGCCACTTTGGGTGCTTGAGAGTGGAAAGGCAGATTCTAGCACTCTCAGATTGGTTTCTTCAAAATCCAAGGACTGGGTTCAGGAACATGTAACGTTGGGACTCGAGTATATACAAGGACAGGGTCCCCCCCTCCCCGCAGCACTGCTGACATGGGGGCCGGATGCTTCTCTGGGGTGGGCCATGCTGTGCGCTGGTTGAGTGGCATCCCTGGCTTCCACCCCTTCGATGTCAGTAGCACCCCTCCCAGTCATGACAATCACAGATGTCCCCAGGCAGGGCCCAGTCTCCCCTGGGGTAGACCAGAATCCCCCCTAGTTGAGAAGCACTGGTCTCAGTAGAATTCCTTAGTTTTCTTTTGTTTTGAACATTTTATTGTGATTTTGTTTCGTGACATTGGTTACAGTCCCCTCAACGCACTCCTCCCACTTCCTCCCTGGGATCCTCATTTCCACGCGCCCATCTTTCCTGCCCGTTCCCGCCTTCTGAGCCTCTTTTTTTTTTTTTTTT
>NW_006921878.1:2125300-2139645 GCF_000298275.1 Orycteropus afer afer
CATCTGGGTGGAGGCCTCCGTGTGGACTGAGGTGGACGGAGAACCGGAAGTCTGTATGTTTGGGGCAAGAAGAGCAGGTTGTAGGGGCCCGTGGCTGTGAGGACTGGAGTCAGGTGGACCAAGCCTTCATTTATAAACAGTTTCCACTGAGTTGACTTGGACTTATGGCGCCCTGTGTGTGGGGGAGAGTAGAACTAGGTTCCATAGGGGTTTCAGTGGCTGATTTTTGGAAGGTAGATTGCCAGGCCTTTCTTGTGGGGCACCTCGGAATGGACTTGAACCTCTAGCTTTTGTTAGCAGCCAAGCACTGTTCGCGTGACCCAGGGCTCCAGAGGCGTGACCTCTAGTCAATGCCTGTTGGCACTGGATATAGGCACGTGGGGAAGCCTGTGTGTGAGTGTGTGCCATACACACGTGTGCTGTGTGTCTGCTCCTCGTGGGAGGCAAGGCTATGGGATCAGTTCCCCAGGGGCCACTAGTGGCGGGCCTGGCCCACAGTGGACAGGCACTCTTAGTAGGCCCTCAGTCAGGGGCAGTGGCTGTAATGGCGACTGTGATATCTGGTGGGGTATGTGTGTGGTTGTCTGAGTGTGTTCTGGGTGTTGGGTACGTGGATGGAGGACGGCAGGCATATTGAAGGCCTGGCTTCACTAAGCCCTCTGTGAATGTTAGGAACTATTATGACCATTTTAGTCACCTCTCACAAGGATCCATCCAAGTAGGGATTTTCATGAACTGAAGCTGGCAGATGGGAACACTGCAGCCCAGAGAGGTAAAGGCACTGGCCAAGGTCACACAGCCAAGGGGCAGAGTCAGGATTCCAACCCAGGTCTAGTAGATTTTGAGGGCCTGCAATGGTTCCCATAATGGAGGCTGTTTAGGGTCTATCAGGGGCCTTCTCAGGGTGTCCCAGGACCCCCTTTGAGCCTAGAAGACTTTGGTGCTGGTGTGTGGGCAGCAGGTTCAGCTGGATCAAGGAGCACTTTTGGGGGCTGTAGCCTGGGTGGAAGATGGGCGTGTGGACAAAGCCAGAGGTCTTTCTGCCTTTCTATCTCTTTGTCTCTATCTCTGTCTCTCTAGTCTCAGTTTCTGGCTCTCCCCTGCCCACCCCTAGTCTCCCCCACACACACACTTCCCAGTCTGCCCCATCCCACCCCAGGCCAGCCCATGGGCTGCCTGGAGGCGGCAGCCAGCAGCAACAGCTGAATGGGCCCCTTGTTGCTGGCCACGCCCACCTCCAGGGTCACCCAGGGACACGCTCAGGCTGCCAGCAGCTGCTGCCTTAAAGGGGCAGCACCCAGAGAGAAGGGGGAGGAGAGGCCCTGCCTGCACCCCAGAGCCCTGCCCCCTCCCAAAGATAGGAAAACTGATGCCTGTGGGGTGGAGTGGGAACGTGGTTAGATAGAGTCCTATCCAGACACCCCTAACTCCATGTGTCAGAGGGGTGGACCTGGGGGTGAAGGAAGGTCCAGAGGCCTGCCTGGAGGAGGAGACATTAGAGGATAGGGCTTGGGTTTGACCAATCTCTTCCCCTCTCTGTACCTCAGTCTCCCCATCTGTATCAGGGGCTCCTCGTGCCCACCCTCACGGGTTGCTGAGCAGATGGAAGGCGATCCGGTCCAGGATTTGGTGGAGTCTGGTACTTCACCGGGCCCTTTGTGCGGTTACAGAGCACCTGCTGCTTCCAGGGCATGAGGTTGGTGCAGACTAATGCCATCACTTGGCTTTAATTGCTCAGTTTCCTCAAATGTGGAACGAGGCAATGGCAGTTCCTACTTTACAAACAGCCATGCAGAAACTCAGCCACTCCATAGAATCAAACAGGTTTTCTG
This sequence comes from Orycteropus afer afer, assembly GCF_000298275.1. Taxonomy (NCBI): domain Eukaryota; kingdom Metazoa; phylum Chordata; class Mammalia; order Tubulidentata; family Orycteropodidae; genus Orycteropus; species Orycteropus afer. The sequence goes on from NW_006921878.1 coordinate 2,127,133, forward strand.
CATTTACTGAGCACCAGCTGCATACCAGGCCCCGTTTCACAGGGGGTGGGGGGGGTGGAACAGAGAGGTTAAGGTACAGGTTGCAGGCACACAGTCCTGGTTCCACCTCAGCCCTGCCACCCTCTGCCCAGCGCTGTGCAGCTTCAGGCTGCTCGCTTGCTCTCTCTGGACCTCAGTTTTACTTTCAGAGCAATGGGAACACTGGTCCACTCGTGTGCCAGAAGCTTTTCACCTTCCCCTGACCAGAGGGCTGTGTGTCTGGGATACCAGGCGTCCACCAGGCGAGAGCCAACCTTGAGGGCTTTGAACCCCGGGCTGCACCCAGCAGCCACCTATAGCGGTGCTCCTGCACCCCAGGCCGGCCCCACAGACAGCTCAGGACAGGTTGCTGCCGGATGGACAAGCCCGTTCCCTGCTTCCTTATGTAACAGGGTTATGCAAGGGCAGCTGGCCTGCTTACATAAGGGAAGGCCGGGCCAGCGCCCAGCTGGGGAGGGGGAGGCTCTTAAAGGGGCCGTGTCCTCCATACCCCTCTTTCTCAGGTCCTGGTGCCAATTCCCCAAGAGGAGCCTTATAAGCTCTGGCAAAGTCTGCACCCCTCATGACCGTCATTGTTATCTTTACTATTATTATTATTGATGTTGTTCACCGTCACTCTAGTCTCTCCCAGTAGGATTGCCTGGGTGGTCCAAATGGTTAAGTGCTACTCACGGAAAGGTTGGTGGTTCCAAACCACCCAGAGGCACCTCAGAAGAAAGGCCTGGGAACCTGCTGTAAAGGTCACGGCCATTGAAAACCCTGTGGAGCATGGTTCCCCTCTGTACACGTGGGGTCGCCAGGAGTCAGGATCGACTGATGGCAACTCACAGCAACGTTCTTTGCTGGGTCGGCCGAGCGAGGCGAAAGTTCCTGCCTTGGTCAGAGGCCTCGGCTGTGGGCTGGCCCTGCGTGCGCCATCTGCTTAGTCCCTTCTCTCCCTGAGCCTCAGTTTTTCCATCTGTGCAGTGGGGGGTACTGGTAGAGAAGGCAGTGGGTTCTGCCCCTGCCACCTACTCCCATGTGACCTCCAGTGAGTGGCCTCCACACTCTGGGCCTCAGTTTCCCAGTCTGTGAAATGGTACCTACCTCTGGGAGATATAAGGTAACACATAAAGTGTTTACATAGAAAAGCACAGGGTACAGTCTGTGCTCAGCCAATGGGAACATTTCTCGAGCACCTACTGTGTGCCAGGCTCGGTTCTAGGCTCTGGGATACACAAAACTCCAGGGCTCCTGGAGTTTGTGGTCCAGTGGGGGAGATGCACAGAGAGGGTGGGCATCAGAGGGGGAGTCGCTGTCAGGCCTTGACTGGGGACAATAAAGAAGGGCAAGGGGACAGAGAGTGGTGGGCTAGTTAGGGAGGTCCAGGAAGGCCTGTCTGAGGCCTTGACAACTGGAGCTCAGACCTGAGGGTTAAGGAGGAACCAGTTATATGAGAACGGGGAGAAGCGCCTTCCGGACAGAGGGCACAGCCTGTGCAAAGGCCCTGGGGCAGGACTGGGCCTGGTGAGTTGGAGGGACAGCGAGGAGTCTTGTGTGGCTGGAGCAGAGTGAGCGAGGGAGAGAGAGGAGGAGGGGAGGGCAGGGCCCTGTGGGCTGCAGAGAGGACTCAGGCTTTCACTCTGACCAAGTGGGAGCCCTGGAGGGCTGGGAGCAGAGGAGGGACAGGCCCTGACTCAGGGGCTCACGGGTGTCCTTTGTGGGGTAGCTGGGAACCAGGGCAGAGGCAACTCTTCTGATCCAGGGGAGTAATGATGCGGGCCAGCTAGGCAGAGGCACGGGAGGGGGAGAAGGTGGTGATTCCAGAGGTGTATGACGTCAGCAACCATCGATCAACAGGCCCAGGCTGGGTGGATCCACAGGCCCCTCCAAGGCTGGCACTGGTCCACCCGTCCCTGCCCCTGCCTGCCTGGGCACATGCAGGGAAGGCAGGGGCGAGGTGAGGGTACCCCAGGCATGCCCTGGAACCAGGGTGCCGTTAGTGGGCAAGCCAGTATTTGGGCTCCAGTGCCTGAGCAGCCCGCGGGGCTCTGGGCAGGCTGGTTGGGCACCTGCCAGGTTTGAGAGCTCTACCTGCATGTTCCCATTTCGTGGCCTACTCACCAGGTGATCCTGGGCTGGTGCCTGCCTTGCCTGGGCCTTAGTTTCCTCATCTGTAAAATGGGTGTGATGTGTCGGTTTCATGGGTTCAGTGTGCACCCAGCACACAGTAGGTGCTGAGTCAGTGATTTACAGCAGCAATGCGGGAGGCTGGGAAGGGAAGGAGTCCCCCAACATTGGAGGCATGCAAATGGGAACCTGACCCCTCTCTTGGAGCCTGATTTTGTTCCTGTAAGGTGGGGATCACAGTCAGAACCCCAGGGGTGTCTGGCTCAATTCCAACATAGAAAAGAGACTTAGGTGGAGGTGGCCCTGCCCCAGAGCCCTCTGTCAGGTGGGTAAACTGAGGCCCAGAGAAGACTGGAGCTTCTCCAGAGTCACGCAGCCATTGAGGAGCTGAGCGAGGTTGTGAGTAGTCTCCCCACATGGCTCTGACGCCCTTCATCCACTCTATGGTGCTGTGGAGAACAGAAATCAACCACACCGCAAGCCCTTGCTGCTTACCCACTGTGCGCCTGCCCAGCCTCTGCCAGATCCACACACGTTTACCAAGGCAGCAGGGCTAAGTCTGTCTGTGTGGTCTTAAATCCTGTCTCTGTGCCTTTGGACATCTTTGGGACCTCCCTGGGCCTCATCTGCCCCTTGTAAGATCTATATGTAGCTCCTGGAATTGAACAGTGCTGGCGCATGGTAAGCACTCAATAAATGAAAGATGAGATTAGGATGATGTTCATACATTGTTCAGTCTCCACCAAGTCTCCACCGTGCTTGGTGAACTCCTACTCATAAATCAAGGCCCAACTCCAATGTCCTCTCCTCTAGGAAGGCCTCCTGGCCCCCCCTCCCCAGCTGGGTCCCAGTTACCTCCTTGGGCTCTGTCTTAGATTAAATGTGTCTCCAAAATATATATATTAACTTGTCTGGGCCATGATTCCCAGTGGCTTGGTAGTTATGTAATGATGTAATCATCTCCCATGATGGGATCTGATGTAATTATCTTCCATTTGTGATGTGCTGTAAATCCTGACTTCCATGTGTTAATGAAGGAGCTCAGGGGGCTCAGTGCCTAAGGCATTTGACTGCTAGCCAAAAGGTCTGCGGTTCAAACCCACCAGCTGCCCTGAGGAAGGAAGATTGGGCAATCTACTTCTGTAAAGATTTACCACCTTGGACACCCCATGGAGGTTGCTATGAGTGGGAATCAACTCAGGGCAGTGAGTATGTGTTAAGGAGGCAAGTGCAGGCTGTGGTCAGGAAGATTAGGTTGTTTGTTTTGCTAATGAGGCAGGATTAGGGGATCCAACATAAGGGGGGGTTCCTTTCCTAGGGTGTGGCCTGCATCACTTTTTATCTTACAAGAGGTAAAAGGAGAAGGGAGCAGAGAGAAAGGGACCTACAGCCACCAAAAAGAGGAGCCAGGAGTGGAGCATATCCTTTGGACTCAGGGTCCCTGTGCCGAGAACCTCCTAGGCCCAGGGGAGGATTGATGGCAACACCCATGGAGATTTCTGGGGAAAGCTGGGCCCACAGATGTGAACAGGAGACGAGGACTTTCCCCAGAGCTGACAGAGAGAGGGGACGTCTTCCCCTAGAGCCGGCACTCTGAATTCGGACTTCCAGCCTCCTGGATTATGACAGAATCGATGCCTGTCCACGGGATTTCTGTTACAGCAGCGCCAGAGAGCTGACACAGGCTCCTCCTGCCATCGGCCACTCCCTCTGGCTTCTGGGCCCTGGAGCGACTGGAGGAGCGTCTCAGTGGGGACAGGAGCTGTGCTGAGTCCTGAAGGAACAAAGAGAACTGAGATGGAGAGTGCTGGGTGTCAGTCCACACCCCGCCCTGGGCCTGTCGCCAGAGATTCCTCCTGGTGCTGTTTGGAGTCTCCATTCCCCTGAGCCTAATTTTCTTGTCTCAGTAACCCCCGGTTTTCCCACCAGTCCTCAGATTCCTTTGTCTGACAAGCATCTATTTTGCACCTGTTACGTTCAGGCCCTAACAGGATGATCACAATTATTCATGCAACAAGGATATATTGGGTGCTGACTGCGTGCCAGGCTCTACTGGAATAATCCCACCACTTGCTTACTGAGCATCTATTGAGTGCCAGCTTAGTGCAAGCATTTATTGAACACCAGCTGTGTGCCATGGTCTGCTGGGTTAATCCCACCCACTTGCCTGGTGAGCATCTCTTGAGTGCCAGCTGTGTGCAAGTGCTTATTGAGCATCGACTGTGTGCCAGGCCCCAGGAAGAGAGGCCATGGGAAGGCCAGGGAAGAAGCATTTCCTGTCGCTTTGCCTCTTTGGTCTCAGGCCCTGTGGCTTCCAACCACGTTTCTAGGTGGTGTGTCTCAGCGTTAAAAGTACAGCCTCTGGAACCAGACTAGCTAGGTTTGGATCTGTTCAGCCACTCACTCACGGTGTGACCTGGGGCAAGCCCCTTCTCAGAGTCTCAGTCTCCCCCTCTGTAAAGTGGAGCATTCAGCCATCCAATGCGTTTGTAGTGCAAGGAGCCTCTCTTTGAGGGAAACTGAGGCAGAGAGAGGGCCCCCTTCCCTTCCCCAGCAAGACTGGGGTTGGGACACATTCTCTGGACCTCACTTTGGGGCCAGGGCACTTTTCCTAGAGGCCCAGAGAGGGGCAAGGCGTGCCTGAAGACACACAGCACACTGTTGGGAGCGTTCAGGACACTGTGAGCTCCCTTGGTGCTCAGGGCCCTGTCTTCCTCCCACCTCCCTTGGCCAGGCTGCCAGCCTCTGGATTCCCTGGGGGCTGCCAAGTTGGTGACATGACCCAAGCAACATCAGAAGGAAGGGGAAGCTGGGAGGAGACGCGGGCTCCTCCAGCCTCCCCCCTGCCCTGCCGGGCTCCCCACCACCCACCCCCTCGCCAAGCCTGACTTTGGCAGCCCGTGTCCTGTGGCACTTCCGCCTGGCTCTGCCCACAATGTGGCCACCAGTGGCTCCCGGGTCTTGCCCTGCCCTCCACCACGTGGGCACACACGTGTGTTCAGCCTGCGTGGGCCCATGTGGCCCCTGGAGCTGCCTTCCTCCCCACCCCCACCCCCACCCCCGGCTCTTCCCAATGCCCGGTCCTCCCAGAGCAGCCGCCGAAACGGGCCTGCCAGGAAGGTGGGGGGAGGCCTTGGCTTGGCGGCCAGCGAAGCCAAGAATTTGCTGCGAATGTAAACAGCGAGTTATTTTAAGTCTGCCCCCCTCCCCGGGTGGCGTTGACACATTTGACATTGGAGGGGACCGGGAGGGGGTGGGGAGCGAGGTTGCACGTGTGGGTATTTTTAACCTTGTTTTTCATAACCTTCCTCGCTACCCGGAGTTTGGGTCGTGCCGGGTGGCAGTAATGGAGGGCGCAGTGGCATGGAGGTGCCGGGAGCCCCACGTGGCCAGCGCGCATGCGCACGTCGGGGCCGCCTGGCACCGCCGCCGCCCTGTTGGCACACGCGTGTTTAACCCCTTGGAGGCTTCAGGGAAAGCCGGAGTGGGGTTGATGCGCTGAGCTGAGCTGGGAGCCAGGAGGCCCGCCCGTCAGCCTCCACCTGCGTTCCCCCGACTCACCCCACCCCTGGGGGGAGGGCCCGGTGCGCCCCAGGCCCACGCCAGCCCTCTCCTCCCCTGCACACAAAATGGCCGCCAAGGCCGGGAGAAGCGTCTGGAATGGGAGGGAGAAAGGCGAGAAAATGGCCGCCAGGGCGATGATGTCATCAAGGTGGCGTGGCCTCTCCAAGCGCCCGGATGGGACGAGCCCCGGCCTGTAGGCCTCGGCGTGGGGCCTGCTGCTTGCGGAGACCTCCCAACCCTCCTCTGGGCCTGGACACCCCATAGTCAGGATGCCAAGCTCCCCATGGCATTCCCCAGGCCCCTCAATCTACCCATAACCTTAAAGATCCTAATAGTCTAGTCTGGGACCGGGGACCCTTGGGTGATGGCTGCAGATGGGGCTGTGCTGGTCACTGCCCTGACCCACTGGCCCGAGGCATCCCCAGCGCCTGGCAGGGCCCAGAGCCAGGCCACCGCCAGGCGAGGGCAAGAGCCGACCGGGGTGGGAAGGAAAAAGAGACTTTTCTTTGGAAAGTGATTCCGAAGCAGGTTGGCTTGGGCCCAGGCGGCCAGCGGCAGGGGAGAGGGAGATGGGAAATTGTGGTCCAGACTCGAGGAAGGCGGCGGGTCAGGAAGGACCAGGCTGTGGGAAGAGGCCCAGGGGTCACCCCGTCCCTGCCCCAGCCACCAGAGGGGGGGGCACTTGTCCAGATTTCCCCAACGGCTCTCAGGGGGCCAGTGAGGACCGGGAACATCTTTTCTTTTCTTTTGTTCAAACGGGCTCTGGAGAAGAGCAAGGCAGAGATTTTAGACCCGTTGTATTAAGCTGTGGAGGCTCAGAGAGGGAAAGAGCTTTTGCTTATGTCACACAGCATAGGTTCCTGGCCTTGGGAGCATGTGGTCTAGAAAGGACAGTAGAGGGCGTTCCAGGGAGGGTCACGTCTGTACCTGGACTCCTCACAACCCAGGGCAGTTTCAGTTCTTGTCCTCCTGCCACCCCCTGCCTCCTGAGAAGTACACCTTGAGTCTAGCCTGAAGCCTTCATGCTATGGTTCAGTCCCTGGTCCTACTCAGGGTGGCTGGGAGAAAGCTTGTGAATGTGACCCTCACGAGGCAGGGATTTGTGTCAGTTTTGTGTGCTGTGGTGTCCCTACTGCCTAAAACGGAGCCTGAAATATAGTAGGCATTCAGTATGTGTGTTGAATGAAAGGGTCTGCTTCCTCGTGTTCTTGGGCACACACATCAGAACCAAGCAGTGCCAGGTCCAGTCACTAGTGTGAGGGTGAGGGCTCAGGTAATTCTGAGTGAGTGTCATATAACTAGACACACACGGACTCTGTCATCCTCCTTCCTGGGAAGGACACAAGGAGGTGAAACCTCACACGTTCCCTGCGTGGGAGGCAATTAGTTGCCTTTCCCTCACTTCAAGTTCCATCATGTGGCAGAGAATGTGGGCACATAGACCACGCTGGTGCACAGTCGCGAGCCTGGCAGGAGTCTGTGAGGGGGGCATGGTGTCCCAGGCAGAGGGCACAGCCCGTGCAAAGGCCCTGGGGCAGGACTGGGCCTGTCGAGTTGGAGGAACAGCCAGGAGGCCCGTGTGGCTGGAGCAGAGTGAGCGAGGGCGAGAGAGGAGGGAGAGGGGAGAGTGGCAAGGTGACAGAGCAGGTCATCCTGGGCTTGGGGAGGACTTCAGCCTTTTATATAATTACAGGCCATCCCTGGGTTACCAATCTCTGACTTGACATACAACCTGTAGTTACAAATCTAACCCTGTAAAGCCTGTTATATTAAAAATTTGAGGTACCTGCAGTGGTTCGTAATGAAAAACGGGAGCTCATTTTACGATCAAAACGTGACTTTACTGTGTTGTGATATGAAAGATGTTTTAGTGTATCTAGAAGTGTTTCTTTAATGTTTTTTATGCGTAGAAAGATACTTATATATAAAATACTAAGACAAACATTTGACTAACTGACGTTAGCTATGAACGGTTCTCCGCTGTTCTGCCTTACGGACACATTTGACTGAAAGGCAGACTGAGGCACAGAACTTGTCTGTAACCTGGGAACTGCCTGTGTAAACTGGGATTCACTCCAATATGATGAAGTCCTGGTAGCACAGTGGTTAAGCTCTCAGCTGCTAACCAAAAGGTTGGCGGTTCAAACCCACCTAGCAGCTGCCCAGGAGAAAGACCTGGAGCTGTCCTTCAGTAGAGATGATGACCTGGGCAGCCTAGATGGGACAGTTCTCTGTCACATGGCGTCCCTAGCCTCGAAGTCGACGCGGCAGCTCCAGACAACGACAGGGTGAAGGGCCAAACAAGAGGCCGAGGGAGAGCATGCTAGAGCAGTGGAAATGCTAGCACTGAGTGGAGAAAGATGGTTGGCGGTTACCTGAGAGGGACGGGGGGCGGGGGGTGAGAGTAGCAGAAACGGCCGCGCTGCAGGCTGGGCTCACGTACACAGCGTCGCCTTCCAGGTCAAAGGACATTGAACCTTTCGCCGGCTAATGTTTAAAAATGGACGGTGACACCTGGTAGCTGGGAATTCCAGGGCCTGGCTTTGGTTCGCTCTGGAGCTGGCTAATGTTGGGAGGCGGACGTGGCGGGCCGGCAGAGCCAGCTACATTTGGAAGGCAGCGAAGGTTGAAAAAAAACTTGGGGGCTTGCCGTCGCCAGCCAGTGCTGGAAACTAGAGCTTCGACGTTCTAGCAAAGGCCCCGCTGGCCTGAGCGGAAACTCTAGGCTCTCTAATACTCTGCCAGCCTTTAGCAATAGGAGGCAGGACAGTTGCCCCAAGCCCTGTCCTTTCTACATCCTAAAGGTAAATCAGAGATGACCACTTCTGTCCCTTCCCGGGTCACTACCCTGGGGCCAGGCTGCTGGGCTCGCCAGGATACCTGGCCCAGCCTCCTCTCTGGCCTCCCTGCCTGAGATCCGGAAGCCACTCAGAGCTAGAAATGCTTAGAAAGATAGGTCGTTGTTGTTATCTGTCATTGCATCAGTGCTGACTGAGGGTGACTCCACAGACAACAGAAGGAAGCGTTGGCCGGTCCTGCGCCATCTCCGATCGTTAGTCTGCCCAAGACCTTGGTCGTGGCCGCTGGGTCTGACTGCCTTCCACCCGGGGCTGGTCGTCCCGACTGTATCAGTCGGCGTTCCGTCGTGGTCCACAGGGTTCTTGTCAGCTGGTTTATGGACGTTGATCACCAGGCCTTTCTTCCGGGGTGCCCCTGGGTGAGCTCAGGCCACCCGCCTCTCTGTCAGCAGCTGAGCGTGTTCCACGTCTGCACTGCCCGGGGACTCCCCGCTGTGTGTGTGTGAGGACTGATGTCCCTGAGCTCTGGGCTTGTGTGTCTCCACTGCGGTGGCGTCAGGAGAGCACTGGGCCGAGCTACCTGCCACAGCGGGCTGGGGCTCAGTTCCCGTCGCCCACCAGCACCCTCTGTTACTGGCCGAGTCGCACATTGCACATGAGGCCGTGATGGGGGAGACTCGGCTGTGGTCCCTCTCCCAGGGCAGCAGACAGGGCTGCGAGTGGGACTCTTCTCGGAGAGAGACACCAGGAGCGCCTGCTGTAGTGGCGAGAGACCTGCCAGGCTGCGAGGCTCAGAGGTGGCCCTGCACCGTTTCCACTTTGTGCACATTAGGGGAGCCGGCCTGTGGCTGCAGGAGCCCGCAGGTCACAGCGTTAGACTCATTCGCTCATTAACTTCGTTCAGTCGGCTCCCACTCGCGGCAGCCAGTGTGCAACAGCACAAAACTCCGCCCAGACCTGCAGCGTCTTCAGGGCAGCTGGGCGCCTGGAGTCCGTGGTTGCAGCCACTGAGTACTTGAGCGCCTTCCACCCTGGGGCTCAGCGTCCAGCACCGCGTGGGACACGGCTCTGTCGGGATCCACAGGGTTTTCACTGGCCGATTTTTGGATGTTGATTGCCAGCCTTTTCTTCCTGCTCTGTCTTAGTCTGGAACCTGTCCGCTGCTGGTATTTGAAATCCCAGTGGCATAGCTTCCAGCATCCCAGCAACACGCAGCCTGCGGCAGTAGGATAAGCTTACAGACGGGTGGGATATTAGTGAGGTTAGATCGATCGTCTCTCTTCCACTTCAGAGTAAAGCAAAGCTTCTCACCGCGGCCCACGGGCCCTGCATGATCTGCCAACCTCTCCCACTGTCTCTTATCTCCCCCTCACTCACCATGCCCCAGCTACATGGCTGTGTGTGTGTGTGTGTGTGTGTGTGTCTGTGCGCGCGCGCGTATATGCTCTCTGCTCAGAATGCCCTCACCCTAGACTTCCCCACGGCTGGTTCCTTCTCATTCTTTAAGCCTCTGGGCTGAACTGTTACCTCCTCAGAGAGAGTCTTCCTGGCTTCTCTGCTAAAAGACACCCCCAAAGTCACTCTCTTCCCCTCAACCCTGTTGTACTGCTGCCGGAGGACCCCTGTGTTCGGCTGCTAGCAGACAGGTCAGCAGTTCAAACCCACCCGTAGCTCACAGAGAAAGACCTGGTGATCTGGTCCTGTCAGGATGGCGGCCTGGAAGCCCCTACAGGGGCAGTTCTCCTCTGTTACCTGGGGCGGCTAGGAGGCGGAACCGACTCCACAGCCCCCAACAACAAGGCCTGAGAACCGTGTGGCGTTTCTCAGGCTTTTTCTGCTTGCTTGCTTCCTGTCTGACCCGCCTACTGCTTCTCTGCCATTCCTGGTGCCTGGTGAACGTAGGTGGTCGATCAACTTCTGGTAGTTGGCCTCACAATCACAAAGAAGGAAGCTTCACCCCCAGGGTGCAGGGAGTTGCCCCATAAAGGGAGGGAGGGTGCTGTGGGGGGGCGGGGCTGGAGGCCAGAGTGGCAGTGGCTCCTTCCTCATGGGTAGGGACGGACCAAATTTGGGCCCTGGCCACGAACAGGAAAGAACAACTTGTGCACAACACTGGTCGGTCAGCAAGGCCAAGTTTACATTTCTATTGTCGCCTGCAATCATGTGTTTGTTTGAGCACAAGGCTACAGGGGGTGATGACGTTCCCAGCTGCACATGAGCACGCCACGGGCCCAGGGAATGGAGAGAACTGGTCCCCAGCCAACAGACAGCGTCACTTGAAATACAGCTGCCACCGAGGACCAGGGTCTCTCTTACACTAGCCGGAGTGTGGTTGTCTGTGCCCCATGCATGGCGGTATAGAGCCTTCTGTGTCTTACCAAGATAATTCCACATGATCTCACAAAAGTCCTGAAAAAAGAGAATGAAGGAGCCATGTAGATATCTGAGGGAACAGTATTCTGTCAGAGGGAACAGCCTGTGCAAAGGCCCTGAGGCAGGACTGAGCCTGGCAAATTGGAGGAACAGTGAGGAACCTCGTGTGGCTGGAATGGAGCGAACAAGGGAGCGAGAGGAGGAGGGGAGGGCAGGGAGGGGATTAGTGGGCCGTGCAGGCTCCTGTGGGCTGTGGGGAGGACTTAGGCTTTTACCCCAAGGGAGGTGGGAGCCCTGGAGAGCTGTGAGCAGAGGCAGGACAGTGTTTATTTAACCCACATTTGGCAAAGTGTTCTCACCCAAACTGTAAACATCACCATATCGTAACTGCCCCCTCCTTGTCCTGATCTCCTCTGGTCTCAACAACAGCCCTATAAAGTTAAAGTAGGACAGGGATTGAGAATAACCACTTTATAGATGGGAAAAACTGAGGCTCACAGGGGAAACATGACAAGTTCAAAGTCACATGGCCAGGTTCTGGTCGGGCTGGGACCTCAACCTAGGATTCAGGGTGCAGCTCTAGTTCCGTAAGATGCCAATGATGACACAAGTTTGGGGCCTGCCCCCCTGTCGTAGAGATCCCCAGTGCATTTTAAAGGGTCTGAGAAGTTCTGTCATTGCCCTGAAAAATCCAGTGATGTCCAAACCTTATGACCACAGAACCCCATGTTTGGGTGAAATCTATTAACATCCTGTAGCACACCTTTGGGAAATCTGAGGCTGGCTGGGCTGTGATGAGCGTGGACTTTGGTTCACCCATTTCCATGGTACTGTGTTAGTCTTCAGGAGCTCTGGTAGAGTAGTGCCTAAGGCACTTGACTGCTAACCAGAAAGCTGGCAGTTCAAACCCACCAGCCACTTTGCGGAAGGACAGTTGGGTGATCTACTTCCGTAGAGATATCGCCTTGGAAATCCAGGGAGGGGTCGCCATGAGTCGAAATTGACTGGACAGCAGTGAGTTTGGTTTTTGGTTTGGTTTTAGTCTTCATGTAGAAGAAACACATCCATGGTTTCATCATGTGATCTTTTGAGTCTGACAATTCCCCACAAAGTTAAACGGAGAATTCCATATGACCCAGCAATTCTGCTCCTAGAAATATACCCCCAAAGACTTGAAGGCAGAGACTCAGACACATAAGAGTACCCGAGTGTTCACTGAAGCAGGATTCACAGCAGCCACAAGGTGGGAGCCACCCAGGTGCCCATGAACAGATGGTGGGGACACAGTGTGGTCCATCTGTACTGTGGCTAGTACTCAGCCATAAAGAAAAACAAAGTTCTAGGACCTGCCACCATGTAGGTGAATCTTGAAAGCATGGTCCTGAGTCTGATGCAGAAAGAGGGCTGTGACATGATCTCACAGACGTGAAATACCTGGACTCGGCAAACACACAGAGTCAGGAAGCTGAGGAGTGCTTGCCAGGAGCTGGGGGACAGGGCAATAGTGGGCCCTTGCTGACAGGGACTGAGTTTCAATTGGGGCGCTGGGAAAGTTCTAGAAATAGATAGTGATGGTGGCTGCATGACAGTGTGAATGTGTTTAAATGCTGCTGAAATGCACATTTACAAA
>NW_006921878.1:2140009-2140542 GCF_000298275.1 Orycteropus afer afer
TTAGAGAGTAATTCCTTTGACTAGGTTGGGCTGCAAATGGTACATGTTAGTTGCTATTATTAATGTTGTTATTATTCCGGACTCCTATCTTCTCACTCCACACTCCAGCCCCCATCAGCAGCCCAAGATGGGGGTGCATTGAAATGTCCCCAGCTTACACAACAGGGGGGCATGGGGAAAGCAGGGAGATGCATTGGATTTATCCTGCCAACAGCTGTATCCCCAGAGTCACGATTAACCTCGTGGATGTCAGAAGGGACCCTTGGTAGGGGGTAGAGGGGTGGGGAGGTCCTCAGCTGGGAGCTTCATCTAACTAGACAGAGAATGGGGTCCAAACATGTGGGATCACCCAAACTGCCAACAAGAAAGGTCCTGGAATGGGGGGAAGAAGCTCCAAGGGTCCACTTGGGCAGTGGAAGGTCCCCAAAGGTGGGCTGTCAGGAGGTCTGGTGTTAATCCAGCAGCCGGTGCTGTGTGATTTTGAACAAGTTGCTGCCTATCTTTGTGCCTCAGTGCGCTCATCTGGGAAAGGG
>NW_006921878.1:2142072-2147544 GCF_000298275.1 Orycteropus afer afer
GTGTGTGTGTGTGTGTGTGTGTGTGTGGCGTCAGAGCGGGACTCCGCCCCAAAGGGTTTTCAATGGCTGCATTTTCAGAAGTCGATGGCCAGGCCTTTCTTCCAAGGCACTTCTGGTGGATTCCAACTTTCACCTTTTCAGTGAGCAGCCCAGTGTGTTAATGTTAATGTTAATGCCACCCACGGACTCTGCTGGGAGTCCTAGCCACTGGAATAAGGCAAGAAAAGGAAATCAAAGGCAGATACAAATGGCACTGCTGTTTGCAGATGGCAGGATGGTGGATTTAGAAAATGCCAGAAGTTGTAAGAAGAAGAAGAAGAAAAGCTGCTAGAGTTAGTGAGTCCAGCAATGTCCAACGCACAAAACTCATTCCTGTTTATATATGCTTCAATGAACAATCGGAAACCAAAATTAAAAACACAGTATCGTTTTATCACTGCTCCAAAAACCAGCCGCATTTTGAGTGTGATTTTGGTGACAAGCCCTTGCACTGACTACCTGACTTAAGCCTCCCAGCAAACCTGGGTGGTGATTTCTGTTGCCCACCCCCTTTCTCTAAACGGGCAGACTGAGGCTCAGAGAGGTCGTGTATCTGGCCAGAAACCCTGGAGTTGACTGAGCAAAGGAATAGGACTTGAAACTCCCATCTGCCAAAGCAAGGGCATGGCCCCAGCTCTGAACTGATACAAAATAGCCACATCAGTAAGAAGCAACCGCTGTATAATCCCAAGTAACAGCAGTAATGAAAACACCCAGCCACTGGTGGGGCCTTGACCCCAGCCAGCCACTGGGCGGCACTGTGTTTCCTTCATCAGGACTTTGCATCAGGGTCTTAACACTGCTGTAGTTGTACCCATTGTACAGGTGACAGTGAGGCGCCCAGAGAGGTGAGGTGCCAGGTCTGAGGCTACATAGCCTGTGCTCGGAACCACCATGGTGGCCTGATACACAGTAGGTCTTCAAGAAAATCCCTTCCCATCAGTCTGTCCATCTGGCCCAATCAAGTGCTCAAGTGCCCGCCAGGCACCAGCACCTTTTGCAACTGTGTGCCCGCTGGTTCCGGAAGAGGGTCCCATGCCTGCAGCCTGGAGCCCAGATGGCTGGCTGCCCGGGCTGGGCCCTTCCCAACAGAGTGGCCACCGTGCCCAGCCGCGTGGCCGTCCAAGCGGGACTGGCCGCCTCCGACAGGTACTTGCTGCCCGGACAGGAGTGCTCGTAGGGCGCGGGGCCGAGCTGGGCACGCTCCTCTCGGCCACTGCCCAGCCCAGCCCAGCTCAGCCAGCCCCACTGGGCTGCAAAGCAGGGCCAAGGAGAAGCGGCCGGCCCCTACCCGCCCCATCACGGAGCAGGAAACTGAGGCACGGGCTCTTGTACAGTGGTATTTTGAGCATCCTCAGAGAGACAGGCAGCGGGTTCCTTGGCACATGGTGTGTGCAAAGCCGCCAGCACGGTGCCCAGCAAACGCCAAGGTTCCCAGGACTCTTGGAAAGAAAGCATCATCACTGTTACCATCCCATTCCAGCCCTACTGGGCCACCACTATCAGCAGCCCGTTTCAGAGACGAGGAAACTGAGGTCCTTGTCCAGGGCCACACAGCAGAGCCGGGCTCTGAACTCAGGCGCCTGATCCCAGAAGGCAGTGGCCCGTGCGCTGTGTGTTGGATGCAGAGCCTGCACACGGGTGGCTGAGATGGTGCAGTGGGCGGGGGAGCGTTGTTCACCGTCCCACCCTCGGTTGCCCTTGTCTATGCAGTGGGAGCAGTAACCGGGCCAAAGCTGCAGGTCAGTTTGCTAGTTGCTGTTGGGTCGACCCGACTCACTAAACAGAACTTTGCCTGGCCCTGTGCCCGCGTCATGATCACCAGGCAGGTTATATGAAGGATTTGAAAACAGCAATAATAACACTAATGCCGTGGACACCGTTTACCGAGCGTGCAGTATGGCTGAGCACCTTGTGTGACCCCTTGCTGTGACCCAATACAGGCCCATTTGGCAGAGGGGGAAAGTGGACGATCAGAGCAGGAAAGCCACTTCTCTGAGGTCACACAGCCATTACATCCCGACTTTGGGGCTGGGTTCTCTTTCTGTGCCATTTGATGGTGATTCCCAACACCTTTGTCTTTGGCTCGAGGAACACACAGGGGCTGGAGGTTAAAAGGTGGGGGAGGGGTTCTGCCCAGCGAGCCTGCCCCTGTGGCCCACCCTGGCCCAGGGTGGGGGATGGGGGCTGCAGAGGAGGCCAGCATGGCTCCCGCTGCTTCCAGGCTGCTGGTGCCGATAATGCTGAGCTCAGCGTCTGCTTCTCTCCACCGCCAAGGAGTCTGATTATTTTTAGATAAGATGGAGGGGCGGGCGCCAGTGTGCAGGGAGCCGCCATGCCATGCGGGCAGGTGGGGGGTCGCAGCCTCAGAGGGCCGCTCCTGATGGGTTCTGAATGGCAACTGCAGACTGAGGGCTAGAGGGAGGCAGGGCAGAGGCTGAGGGGAGGGCGGGTACCAGAACTCACCTGTCCGGCCCTCTGTCTCCCCGTCTGTAAAATGGGCATAATGACAGCTTCTCCTTCATAGGGGGGCAGCGTGATTGAAGGGGTCCCTGTGCAGCAGGTTAGCACCCATTTCACAGATGGGCAGACGGAGGCTCAGAGAGAGAGGAAGGGATCTGCTCAGGTCTGTACCATCAGAATGTGGCAGTGCCAGGATTTGAACCTGGTCTGTCGGACCTGAACTCGTACCCACGACTGACCCCGCCCCTGCCCACGGTGTGTACAGGAGGTCACACGCTGCAGTGTGCACATGGGTGTGCCCCCACCAGGCCTGCGTGCATCCACGTATGGATGAGTGTGCATACCCTTCCTGGGGGCCCCAGCCCACACCCTAGCCACCTCCTGGACCACAGGCATGTCCACAGCCACCAGCCCAGCCTAAGCCGCTAGTGTTGACTCCCCTCCTCGGCAGGATGCCATGTCACCAACTGAAACGAGCTCTGGTGACACACTAGATAAGCACTCAGCTGCTAGCCAAAAGGTTGGCAGTTTGAACCCACCAGAGGCACAATCAGCTGCCATAAGGATGCCAGCCTAGGAAACCCTACGGGACAGTTCTACTCTGTCACATGGCCTCGCCATGAGCAGTGATCGACTCAACACCAACATGTCACTAACTCCTCCTTCTATTTGCAGACGCGGAGCAGAGCGGCAGCCCTCGCACGGGGATAGGCTCCGACCAGGAGGACAGCAAGCCCATCACGCTGGGTGAGTGTGGGGTGGAGCGGGGTGGGGACACGGCCCCTCCCCCACTGCTTAGCAAATGTCTATTAGCACTGCCTGTGTGCAAGGCCGTGGTAGGAGTACCTCATAAGTTTAATTAGTTCATTCATTCCTCACCACACTATGGGGTAGCTATACTGCTGGGTCCTCATTTTATAGAGGTGGAAACTGAGGCTCTGAGAGGTTAAGGGGCCTTCCCAGGGGGAGCCGGGGTTTGAACCCTGAGCTCCCAGAGAAAGACAAGTCAGTTCAGATTAATTAGTTCCCTGTGGTTAGAGGTGGCAAGTGGGAGAACTTTCCTGAGGAGCAAGAGAGACCTGGAGGATTCTGAGGTGGGCTGCAAAGGCCCTGCCTCTACCTGCTCCAGCCCTGTCATCCCCGCCTGGACCAGCAGTCACCTGCACCTCACGGTCTGATCCTTCCATGGCAGCCAGAGGGCGCCAGTGAGCACCTGAGTCAGGCTCATCCCTCTTCCGCCTACAGCCCTCCAGGGCTCCCACCTCCCTCCGGGTAAGAGCCCGAGTCCTGGGGAGGGCCCTGCACCACCTGCCCTGTCCCCTCCCTGCCCTCTGCTCCTCCCTTCCCCTCTTCACTCACTCCAGCAACACAGTCCTCCTTGCGGTACGTCCAGCTCACCAGGCCACATCCTGCCCCAGGGCTTTGCACAGGCTGTGCCCTCTGCCGGACAGCTACCTGGTCGCTCACTCTCCAGATCTCCCCAGGTCTCAGTTCAAACGACCCTTTTTCAAAAATTCTTCCCTGAACCCTGTACCTCTAGGAGCCCTAGCCACACCATTCCCCCACCCCCCTTTCAAAGGAAGCGATTGCCTATGGATTTGCTTAGTGGGTGGTGGTCTGTCTCTCCCCAGTAGAACATCAGCTCCTCGAGGGCAGGGATTTTTGTCTGTCTTGATCCCTGTTGTGCTCTGAGTGTCTAGACCTGAGGCTGATACACTATGGGTGCTCCATTAGTATTTGCAGAAAGGAACGGAGGAGGAAGGATGAGGTAGAGAGAGGTGAGGGGAGCCACAAGAGAGGAGGTCATCATGGGGAGGAAGGAGGAGAGAGGAGAAGGAAGACAGGAAGGAAGGAAAGCAAGAGAGTAGGCCATCTCCATGCAAGGGAGGCCGGATGGTTCCAGAGGTCACAGGCCCACAAGCCACTGCTCGCTGGCCCCTGGTGACTCGGCCGTCCTGCTGTCTGTGACCTGAGTCCTTGGCCTCCCATGATGCCCCGGGCGCCGCCCTCCAAGCCAGATGTTTGGGGGGAGGCGGGGGCCCGCGAAGGCGCTGGGCCTGGGCCCGTGGGGAGTGTGGGCGGCTAGTGGAGGAAATCAGGACCTCCCCGCCTGCCAGGGAGTCCCCCGGAGATGGAGCACAAACAGGAAACCCCAGCGGGGGAGGGTAGAGGGCTGCTGACTCCAGCTGGCCAGCTGGGCGGGCAGGAAACAGCCATGGCCACTTCCCCTGGACACTTGGGGGCCACCGCCCTGTCCTCCCAGGCATGTGGTGGCCCTGCGCCTCCCAACACCGGGCCAGGCACACAGCAATTGCTCAATTAGCGGGTGTGCCTGAAAACTGTAAGCTGGGAGACTTGGGTTCCTGGATAGCTGGGGAACTGGGCTGGGCTCTGAGCTCCCTGCAGCCCGTGCTGCCCCCTGGGGGCCAGGAGAAGAACTCTCACAACCACCGCAGCCGCTGAGCCCTGTCACCAACGCCAGCTGGTCCACCTGGACTCTAGCCGCTCTCCCCCAGCTCCTTGTAGCCCTGCTGACCTGCAACTTGCCAAATAAGCTGTAAGCGCTCAGTAAATGTATGTTCAGTGAATGGACCCCGACAAGCCTGCTCTGCGCAGCTGGAGGTTGGCCAGGGCCCTCATGCTCTCTGGCTGCAGGTCCGAGTCTGTGAAATGGTCCAAACCACCCACGCCCAGAGACGAGGGCCCCTTCCTTTGACATTAGTGGAAACTGATTGTAGGGGCTCTGACTGCTGCCTGTGGACCCCCATTTGACCCTGCTGGGTGCCTGTCCCAGCTCTATGCTTTGTGGGCACTGCAGGGCCAGGGCACACAGACGTCTCTGCCCTCAAGGTGCTTCCAGTCTGCAGGGGGAGACAGAGAAGAAAACTGGTTGTCCCTAGGTGATATGTGACCGAAAGGAATCAAAAAGGCCCCTTTTCTATCCTTTTATTTCTCTCTCTCTCTCTCTCT
>NW_006921878.1:2148263-2154014 GCF_000298275.1 Orycteropus afer afer
GGGCAGGGGGTAGGGGGCGGGGCTTAGAGAGGGGCCCCGAGAAAAGCAATGGGTTCACACACAGGAGGTTGGAGAGCTCGAAGGGGTTCCAGGTGGGGAGGGCTCAAAGAGGGGAAGGGCATTGAAGAAAGACGGAGGGGAGGTACAGAAAAGGGTCTTAGAGACAGAAAGGGGCTCAGAGAAGTGGAGGTTGGGAGAAGGGGGATGGGCCTTCAGAGGGGAGGAGGGGGCCCCATCAGCCACCCCTTGTCATCAAGCCAAGGTTCCCAGGAAGGGTGGAATCTAGAGGCCAGGGTCAGGGTGACATACCACCCACCTCCCCAGGGAAAGAGAATCCAAATGCTGGGGGGAGGCTGATAAGGAGCCTTCCACCAGCATCCCTCTTCTCTGAAGCCACCCCACTCTGTTCCAGGAGACCCCAGAGGGCCCCCCACCCTTTTCCCTTTGTCCCTTCCACAGTCCCCAGACACCCGTTTTCATCCCACTCTAGGGAGTCCTGGGCACTGTCCTGCCTTAACCCTGGTCATCACCCTCCCTCCACAGAACCTGGCCTTCAGCGCTGGCTACGCCTCTGCCTCACTCTACGACCTTGGGCTCTCTCATGGCCTTGGTTTTCTGATTCATAGAACAAGGCCAGTTTGGGCCAAATTAGAAACAGGCTAATTTGGGAAAGAGCATCTCATCTGCCTGCCCCAGGTGGTGTCCCCACTTCTCCAGGACAAACCACAGCCTTGGGCCCTGCTCCCTCCCTCATTCCCCTCTGTCGCCCTCTGCAGCACCTGTGGTGACTGGAACAGGACCCAACTTCTCCCTGGGAGAGCTGCAGGGGCACCTGGCATATGACCTGAATCCAGCCAGCACTGGCATGAGAAGAACACTACCCAGCACCTCCTCCAGTGGGTACGTGCTCTGGTCCCCACCCCAGAGCATTTCACAACCCTCCACCCACCCTGCTTTCACTCCAGCTGGCTCATTCCTCTGCCTGGAATGCCTTTTTTCATGACCCACCTAGGAAATTCCTACTCATCCTTCAAAACCAATGCCACTGCCATTCTAACTCATAGCGACCCTATAGGACAAGGCAGAACTGCCCCATAGGGTTTCCAAGGCTATCCTTTATGGAAGCACACTGACACATCTTTCTCCCACAGGGCAGCTGGATTTGAACCTCTGACCTTTCAGTTAGCAGCCAAGCCCTTAACCACTATGCTACCAGGACTCTTTTATCCTTTAAAAAACAAAACAAAACAAAACACTCCATCAAGTCAATTCCCATTAATAGCAACCTTCGTTGGGTTTCCAAGGCAGTAAATCTTTACTGAAGTAGATTGCCCAGTCTGCTTTCCAAGCAGTAGCTGGTGGATTTGAACCACCAGCCTTCTGATTAGCAGTCAAGTGCCTTAGGCACTGTGCTAGCAGAGCTCCTTAACATTCAAAACCCAGCCCCAAATGCCTCCTCTCCCAGCGTTCACACCCCAGCCTCAAGTTCTCATGGCCCAGCCATTGGGACTCCCCTGAGTCTGCAGACGCAGGTTCTTGCTGAGATAGGCTGTGTAGCTGTGATGTGCTGACACTGTGAAACTCGGTTTCCCCGTCTGTGGAGAGGCCATTACAATATTATAGGGTTGTTCTGAGGATTACAGGAGGCCAAATGATTAGGCAGGAGCTCTGGTAGCATAGTGCCTAAGGCACTTGACTGCTAACCAGAAGGCTGAGAGTTCAAATCCACCAGCTACTCCTTGGAAGGAAGGTTGGGCAATCTACTTCCGTAGTGATGCCTCCTGGGAAACCCCAAGGAGGGGCTGCTATGAGTCCGGTCCGACTCGATGGCACATAACAACATCAAGTGATTAGCCAGGGTTCTTGGATTTTAGTCTCCACTCTACTAGTTTGCTTCCCGACCTCGCTTAAGCCTCTCCCCGTCTCTGGCTCTTGGTGACCCCTGGCAAGCAATGAGAGGGATCGAACATGTGTTAACTGAAAACAAACTGGCAGTCTCGGGCTTCCGCGATGTGTCGCGATACTACTATCCTCGCTCCCCCTAAGGACCGGAAATTGTAAAGTCCGCCCCCCACCCCACCCCCGCGTTTCTTTGATAAGTGGCCCACGCTCTCCTCTCCTCGTCCCTTAGGAGCAAGCGGCACAAATCGGGTTCAATGGAGGAAGACGTGGACACGAGCCCCGGCGGCGACTACTACACCTCGCCCAGTTCTCCCACGAGTAGCAGCCGCAACTGGACGGAGGACATGGAAGGAGGTAGGGCGGACGGCGGGGGCGGAGATGGCCTTCCGGTCAGGGTTACCGCGGCGAGGACTACGTGTCCCGGCAGTGACTGCGTGGGCGCTAGGGATGGGAAGCTGGCCCGGAGCCGCGGAGCCTCCTGGGAATCATAGTTGTAAGGGTTGCGCTCTGTTGGAAATAAACTCCGGGCTCGCGTTTCCGGAGCACTTTGGTTCCGCTCAAAACCTAGAGGGCGGAGACTCTCTCCCTGCTTGATTTTACTGCGTGTTGTTTGTTCAGGCTCTGATAGTGCTCTTCACCATTTGCCCTCTTCCCTAGTAGAGAGTCCTAAGAGATAGGATCCGTTCTCATTAGGGTCCTTGTTGGAGTTTCTTTTTTATTAGCTTCCCATTCCGTGGGTCCATATGGTTCCAGTTCTGTAGTAGCTCATGTCTTTTTTTTTTTTCCTCCACTTAAAACTTTTTTTTCATTTGTAGCAAAACATACACTGATTCAACAATTCATAATAATACACTTCAATGACACTGAAGACATTCTCTGAGTTGTGCCACAGTCCTCACCCTCCTCTTCCATATTGGTCTTGCCCCATGAACATGAACTCACTGGCCCCTCAGCTGCCTATCTAACCTTTCTAGTTGGCTGTTGTCAATTTCATCCATTATAGATAGCTCTCAAAAGAGCACAAGCTCAAAGCAGACCTTTTTCACTGGTTAAGCTAAACCTTTGTTTCCTTTTAAAAAGACTCCAGGAGATAGTTTTGATTTAAGGTTTAAAGATGATCTCAGGACAGTAGTTTCCAAGGCTCATCCAACTGTCATGGTTCCAGAAAGTCTGGATTCCATGAGAATTTGATAATCTGTTTTGATTTCCTCTGTTTTGATCAGAACCCCATGTTTCTGTTGTGTCTCCATTTTCTCATAAAGAATGTTTCCAAGAGGTTTTTTATTGTTGTTTGTTGGGTTTTTTTGGTTTGTCTTTTTTTTTTTTTTTTTAGCATTTTGTTTATTTGTGATGGCAATACACACAACCAAACATACATCCATTCACAGATTCTGTGTGGACGATTGAATGACATTGGTTACA
This sequence comes from Orycteropus afer afer, assembly GCF_000298275.1. NCBI lineage: Eukaryota > Metazoa > Chordata > Mammalia > Tubulidentata > Orycteropodidae > Orycteropus > Orycteropus afer. The sequence goes on from NW_006921878.1 coordinate 2,151,588, forward strand.
TATTTCACATTGTGTCTCCATTCTCATGATCTCTACCCACGTTGTTTCAGCACCATTAATGTACACTCTTTGCCCTTCAGAGTTCTCACCTGTGCTTTGAATTAATTGTTGTCAGTTTAAACTCATATATAGATGATTTATAAAGAGTGCTGTGCATCAGGCAAACATTCTTTGTTAAAAGGACTGAAAGAACTGTTATTTAGTTTAATAATGGTATCATGGGATCATTTTGGTTCAAGGTTTAAAGATGATTTCCAGGCATTAGATTTGAAGGTTCCCCCAGCCTCAATGGATCCAGGAAGTCTGGTTTCTGTAGGAGTTTGAAGTTCTGTTCCACACTTGTCCTGAGAGGTTTTATTATTGCTCTTTCGTTTCCATGGGATCCTCTCCAGAGTTTCTTTCTCTCTTTCTTTCTATATTCTAGTGTCTCCTCAAACTGGTCTGTCTTCTTCATTCCCTGTGTCCAAGTGGTGACAATAAGTAAACTTCCTACTTCCATGTCTTCACCTCTGCCCAGATCTCCATCTCTTGTTTCTACTGCCCTCCTGATATACTCTGATACCAAATTACCTCCCCACCGACCACCTTCCGTCACTCACTCTTCACTCACCTGTGGTCTCTGCCTATCATTCACGCTAGAGAGTGGCCCAGTGCTGCCAGAGGCCCAGCACCTCAGAGGCTGGGATAGCACCGGACAGGAGCCCCACTTCCCTTCAATCAGGTCTGCTTTTTTTTTTTTTTTTTTGATACATTGGGCTCTTAGGCAGTATATCATTCTACAAGAGCCAAAATAGGACCTTGATTATGTCCCACCTGAATTCAGAGACCATCTAAAGAATAGATTTCACACATTGGGCAGCAGTGACCAAAGACCAGGTGAGTTGTGGGAGGACATCAAGAACATGATATATGAAGAAAGTAAAACCAAACCAAACCCGCTGCTGTCGAGTCACATTCGACTCATAGCAACCCCTCCTTGGGTTTCCGAGGCGGTATCACTACGGAAGTAGATTGCCCAACCTTCCTTCTGAGGAGTGGCTGGTGGGTTTGAACCGCCAGCCTTCTGGTTCACAGTCAGATGCCTTAGGCACTACGCCACCAGAGTTCCCAAGAAAGCACAAGGTCATTAAAAGACAGGAAAGGAAGAAAAGACCAAAATGGATGTCAGAAGAGACTCTGAAACTTGCTCTTGAAGGGAGAGTAGCTACATTTCTACAGTGGAAGAAATGATTAAATGAAAGCGCTGAATGGAAGATTTGAAAGGTGATGATATACTAACTACACAGAAACATTGTTCTACATCCTACTTTGATGTAGTGACTGGAGTCTTAAAAGTTTGCAAGCAGCCATCTATATGCAACAATGGGTCTCTCTTCGTCCAGAGCAAAGAAGAATGAAGAAAACCACAGATGCATGGAAAGTTAGTCCAAGGGACTAGTGGACCATGTGAACCTCAGCCATGAGATTGACCATGAGACCTAAAAAACCAGATGGTACCTGGCTACCACTGTCAACCACTCGGAAAGGGATCAGTGCAGGAGATCCTGGATGGAGTGAAGAACAATGTGGAACAAAACTCAAGATCATAAAAAAGACCACGCTTACTGGTCTGATAGAGCCTGGTGAGATGTTCAAAACTATGGCCTCTAGTCACCCTTCAGGCCTAGATCACGTGGCTTCCAGCCAAACAATAGACAGGCATATAAGGTGAACATTTATATCAGGTAGATACACTCCTTAGAACAATCAATCATGGGAGAACAGAAGGGCAGTATTTACACAGGGAGCTAGCTCAGGGGACAGGAATGTATAGGAAAGAAGGACACAGGGAAGAGGTAACTACAGGGAGGAAGTAGGAAGAGAGCTGTTATATTGTGGGGAATTGTAGTCAATGTCATCAAACAAAATGTATTTGAACTGCTGTATGGAAAATGAATTTACTCTGTAAACTTTCACCCAATCACAATAAATTTTTTAAAAAAAGATTTCAAAGGGTGGCTGGAGAAGACAAAGTATTATAATGTAATGTGTAAAGATCTGGAGTTAGAAAACCAAAATGGAAGAACATGCTAGTCATTTCTCAAGCTAAAAGAACTGAAGAAAAATTTAGCCTTGAATTGTAGTATTGAAGGATTCTGTAGGCAAAATATTGAATGATGCAGGAAACATCAAAAGAAGATGGAACGAATACACACAGTCACTGTACTAAAAAGAATTGGTTGACATTCAGCCATTTCAGAAGGTAGTATATGATCAAGAACCAATGGTATTAAAGGAAGACGTCACAGCTGCACTGAAGGAGTTGACAAAAAATAAGGTTCCAGGAATTGACAATACCCAATGATATGTCTCTACAAATGGATGCAGCGCTGGAGGTCCTTGCTCATTTATGTCAAGAAATTTGGAAGACAGCTACCTGGCCAACCA
>NW_006921878.1:2154252-2154784 GCF_000298275.1 Orycteropus afer afer
TATGCAAAGATATTTGACTGTGTGGATCGTAACAAATTATGGATAACACTAAGAAAAATGGGAATTCCTGAGCACTTAATTGTACTCATGAGGAACCTGTACATAGACCAGGAGGCTGTCATTAGAACAGAACAAGGGGACACTGCATGGTTTAAAATCAAGAAGGGAGTGCATCACGGTTGTATCCTTTCACCATACTTATTCTGTCTATATGCTGAGCAAATAATCCAGGAAGCTGGACTCTGTAAAGAGGAACGTAGCATCAGTATTGGAGGAAGACTCATTAACAACCTGAGATATGCAGATGACACAACCATGCTTGCTGACAGTGAAGATGTCTTGACGTCCTTACTGATGAAGATCAAGGACTGCAGCCTTCAGTATGGATTACACTTCAACCTAAAGAAAACAAAACTACTCACAATTGGACCAATAAGCAATATCATGATAAATGGAGAAAAGATTGAAGGTATCAAAGATTTCGTTTTACTTGGATCCACCATCAACAGCTGTGGTAGTTAAGTTGTATATC
>NW_006921878.1:2156282-2163098 GCF_000298275.1 Orycteropus afer afer
AGAAGTAGATTGCCCAACCTTTCTTCTGAGGAGTGGTTGGGGGTTTGAACTGCCAGCCTTCTGGTTAGCAGTCAAATGCCTTAGGAACTACGTCACCAGAGCATATATATATATATTTTTATATTTTGGAGTGGGCTACTTTGCCTCTAAAATCCACTTTGTTTTCCTTTTTTAATTTCTTTTTTTCGTCCACCCACGTGAATCTGTGTCTCCCCCGGTTAGTGGTTTACCTCCCCTTCCCCGCCCGCCCCGGTCACCATTGGAGGACATTTCTTTTTTCGTGAGACCCTTTTCTTGCTTTTTACAGTGGTGGCCTCATATTGCCCTTTCGGGAGTGACTGTCTTCACTCAGCATGATGGGCTCTCAGTTCACCCACGCACGGCCCCTCGGTGTTCTCCGCATAGGACCGCAGGGTGTGTGTGACCGTAGCTGACGGATGGTCCCCGGAGTCTCTTTCTCACGAGGCTGCTGTTCAGTGCAGGGGCGGCAGCTCCTTGAGCATCTGTGTTCGGTTACCCCCTCCTTGAGAGCCTTCTCCAGATTCCTCTTCTCTGAGGTCCCTGTCTCCACCGTGTTTCCCATCTTGAGGACCCCTTTGGCTGGAAGGTTCAGCTGTCTAGCAGCCTGGCATCTGTGACTTTCAGAAAATGCTCAACCAAGTGGCCTACAGCCTTGTGTTCCTCTGAGGGGCTTCCCTCCCACTCATCAAACTCTCAGCGGGGGTCTCTGACACCCCCTGCCTCCCCAGTTTCAGAACCACTGCTCTATCCCTTACCCTCACGGCTTCACCCCCAGTGGTCACCAGTGTGGACCCTGGAACAAGCCCATCTGGGTTCATGTCCCAGCCCTTGCAGCTTCCTGGTGAGCCTTCCTCTCTGAGCCTCAGTTTTTTCACCTGTGAAATGGGGAAGTTAATTCCTGCAGCTAACAGATCGCATAGCCCTCAGACAGGCCCACCTCGTGCCAATTGTTATTATTGTTGGCTACCGAATCCCGGCGACTGCAGGCACAGTCGAACGAAACACGGCCTAGTCCTGCGCCAGCCCCACGGTCAGCTGCAGAATGAACCACTGGGATCCGGAGGCTTCTGTTTGTGTTTTTTTGTTTTTTGATCTTTTTATGGTGGTTTGGGTGGAAGTTTACAGAGCAAATCAGTTATCCATTCAATGCCTCACACACGTTTTGTGTCAGGTCACTGACTGCAGCCCCCTCCAGGTGACGTCACTCTCCCACTTCCTCCCCGCACTCCTCTCTGTCCCTCCTCCCCCCAAACCCTTCCTGCTTCTGCTTCTGACCTGGTCCTCCAGCCGCATGCTGCCCTTTGACCTCCAATGGTGGGTGTGTAAGGAGCGTGCACCTGCCCCTGCTCACCTTGAGACCTGCCTGTTGTTTGACTGAAGGTTGAGCCAACAGGGGTAGGGGGGTGAGTTTCAGTTCCAGGTCCAAAGGGTGACAAAGGGCATAGTTTCAGGAGTGCCACCAGGCTCTCTCTGAGCAGTAAGCCTGGTGTTTTTTATGATTGTGAGTTTTTCCCTACATTTCCCCCTACTCTGTCCAAGGTCTTCTGATGTGATCCCTTTCAACTGGTAGTGGTCACCGGGCACCATCTAGTTCTGATCTCAGGGTGGTGAGGCAGAGGGTCAAGTGGCCTGTTAGTCCTTTGGAGTAACTGTTGCCCTGTGTCTTTGGTTTTCTCTGCTCTTCTTTGCTCCAGCTGTTAGATTACTTTTTTGTTTTCAGTTTTATGTGTTTTGTTGTTGCTCTTGAGCATTCTGTTCTGCATTTTCCCCTTTTTGATCAGGATTCTTCCAAAGAGTCTTTGATCAGAATGTTTAGTCGTGGCGGCTTGGCACCATTCTTTTTGTCTGGTGTCCTGGCAAAGGAGGCAGTTGTTCACAGAGGCAATTAGCCAGTCATTCCGTTTCCTCCTCCTGTTGCTGACCTGCCTTCCATAGGGTGTTCATTGGCTGGTTTTCAGAAATAAATTGCCAGGCCTTTCTTCCTGGTCTGTCGTAGTCAGGAAGCCCCCCGAAATCCGTTCAGCATCCTGGAAACACTGGAGCCTTCATGAACACACAGGTGGTGGGTGTGCGTGAGGCGTGTCGGCAGGAATCAAACCCAGGCCCCCGCGTGGAGGGTGAAGATCCTGCCACCACCACTGGGCCACCCACGTCCCAGCCCATACTAAGCGCACCTTCGGTGTTGGGATTTATCTTCTTTCCTCCTTCCTTCTCCTCCTAGGACCACTTTCTCCTAATGGTCTGTCCATACAAAGTGCCACACCAGCAGGACTCTTGAGAACTCACACAGCATCACAGTTAAGAAAGCAGGCTTGAGCATCAGAGAACCTGAGTTCGAGTCCCAGCACTGCCACTGACTAGCTTTGCTCATGCTGTGTGACCTTGGGCAGGTGACTTGACTTCTCTGGGCCTCAGTTTCCTCATCTCCAAAAGGGGAATGATGACAATGATAATCTCATGTAACCGGGGGTTGGGAGAAGGAATGTGTATAGCACGCCCATCTAGCACATGAGAAGTGCCCAGGAAACGGAGATTATTGTCCCTCACGTCTGTATAAAATCCCCATCTCTTTCAGTCTCTGGTGTGTCTGGTTCTGACATTTTTGGTCGCCCAGTGTCAGGTGCCCAAAGAGCCTCATCCCCAAAGGGTCCATCACTCTGAGAGCACTTCTCTCTATTCATTAGGTTCTGCTTTATGAGTCAGGAGCCCTGGTAGTGCAGTGGTTAAGCTCTCAGCTGCTAACCAGGGGATTGGCAGTTCTAACCCACCAGCCACTCCATGGGAGAAAAATGTGTCAGAAGGCTTCTATAAAGATGGACGGCCTTGGAGACCCTCTGGGGCAGTTCTACTCTGTCCTCCAGGGGCGCTGTGAGTCATGATGGACTCGAGGGCAATGCTTTTGTTTTGTTTCATTTCTGAGTCATGGCACCTCCATTGGTTCTGTCTCTATGGTTTCCCATTTCTTTCAGGTCTGTTTCTATACAAAATCCTGTCTTCAATAAGTTTAGGTTTGGCTGCAAAAACCAAAACCAAACCCATTGTCACTGAGTCAGTTCTGACTCATAGCAACCCCCATTGGGTTTCCAAGGCAGTAAATCCAGAAAACCCTAAAAGGCAGAGCGTTGCTTTTTCAAGTAAATACCCAGCCATCAGCATCCCAGGGAAATTGGAGTACACAGAGCACAGGGCATTAAGCTCAACTGAGCATGGTTTTCATTTCCACCTCACGGTGCACAGTGACTGCCAGAGCTCCAGCCCTCATGTCTGCATTCCAGCCAGCAGGAAAGAAAAGCCTGATCTGAGTCAGCGTTAAGAATAAGTGCTTTCCCTTTAAGACTAATTCTCAGAAGTGGCACCTACACTTCTACTTATCTCCAGGACTCAGTCATGTGGCATACACCATTGCAAGAGAGACCACTTGCTCCAGGTTACCACAGCAGGCATGCAGACCCAGGTGGCCACTTGCAGAGGCAGACACCTCACAAGCTCCCTGTATTGGGTATCTTCTGTGTGCTAAGCCAGTCCCCTGTGACATAGCTTGTACCTGGCACACAGTGAACTCAGCGTGGCCCCCGGCCCTGTTTGGCAAATCAGAAAACAGGCTCCCACAGCCAGGGACGGGTGGAGCCCAGCAAGGTGAAACCTTAGGCTTCTGCCCCTGGGTGTCCCTCAGTGGGCCTGGCTGTGGTCAGGTCACGTACCCCAATTTCCGTTGATGACTCATGTGAAACGACCTGCCACTGGGCTCCCTGCATGGTAGCTGGACCTTGGGGAGAGCTGGGGCCTCAAAGGAAGAGTCCAGGTGGCCGAGAACACTGGGAAGCCAGGCATAAGGTTGCAGCCTGGCCTTGAGCCTCACCCCAGGGACCCTCACCTCCTTTTCCTCCTCCTCCTGGGTCCTCCCAGCTTCCTGTCTAGACAGACCCAATTAGCCTCTCATTAAGGGGGTTAAGCTGATTAGAGAGCTCTCCTCTCTGAGCTCTTTCTCTGGTTCCCTCGGCAGAGCTCAGCTAGGCCCCACCCCCAGCAGCCACACACCCCCCCTTCCCCGTGCCTGGAGCAGCTGAGGCGTAGCGGGGCAGGGCTGCCAGCCAGCGCCCCTAGGTGAGACCCCTTCAGCCAGCTCACCAGCCGCTTGTGCCAGCCTCCAGGCCTTTGCCCACGTGGTGCCTTTCCTCCTGAGCCCTCTCCAGCCACCTGCCCCACGGCTTGGAAGGCAAGCCTCTCTGCTGTACTCCCAGAGTGCTTTGTTCGTTCCCCAAGGGATGTGAACCCCAGAACACAGGGCAAAGCAAGGCAGGGACACGAGGAAGCCATTCTCTGGAAAGTAGGGAATTCAGGCTCGTTCAGCCCCTCAACAGAAGGAGCTCTGGTGGTGCAAACGGTTACGCACTCAGCTGCTAACTGAGAGGTGGACAGTTCGAACCCCCCAACAGCTCCATGGGAGGAAGACCTGCTGATCTGTAGGGGTGACAGCCTAAGAAGCCCCATGGGGCAGCTCTCCTCTGTCACACGGGGTGGCCGTGAATGGGACTCGATGGCATGCAGCAACAGCCCCTCAACAGTCCTTTTCCAAACACTCCTCGTGCCAGCTAGGTAGGTGGGAGAGGAGAGGGCTTAGAAGACTTGGTGGTCCCCACCTTCTGTGGCCGCAGTCTCATGAGAGAGGCAGTGATCAGAGTCTCGGCACGGGATGTGGGCTTCAAGGGGGAAGGTGTACATAACACTCTGTGGGCATTTGGATGCTAACCAGAAGGTCAGGAGTTCAAATCCAGCAGCCACTCTGTGGAAGAAAGATGGGGTGGTCTGCTTCTGTAAGCATTTACAGCCTTGGAAACCCAGTAGGAATCGGTATGAGTTGGAATCAACTCAATGGCAGTGCGTGTGGCTTTTTGGTTTGAAGTGACCTGACTTAGGCATCCCAGAGGGCCTCCTGGAGGAGGTGGTAGTAGACCTGAGGGAGGTGAGGGAGCTGGGTCAGCAGGGATGTCGGGAGGGTATTCTGGGCAGAAGGCACAGCCCATACAAAAGCCCTAAGGCAGGACTGTGCCTGGCAAAGTTGACAGAACGAGTGAGCCGGGGAGAGAAGAGGAGGGGAGGGCAGGGAGGAAATGGGTATGTCAGGCAGGCTGGAGAAGTTGGACTTTTCCCTGAGGAGGTGGGAGCCCTGGAAAGCTGGAGCAGAGAAATGAGCCCTCACTCAGGTGCTCACAGGTGCCCTCTGGCTGCTGCAGGGAGCACAGGCTGTGAGGGCGAGGATGGGGCTAGGGACCAGCGTGGAGTCACTGTCAGGGAACAGAAAGGAGGGAGCCTCGGTGGTCTGGGAAGGTTCTCTCAAGAGGGGACCTCTGAGGTCTGCGTGAATGAGAAGCAGCCTTGAGAATATCCCTGGTGAGAAAAAGTGTTCCCGGCAAAGGGCCTAGCCCATGCAAAGGCCCTGGGGCAGGATGAGCCTGGCAAGTACGGTGAACACCAAGGAGGTCCCTATGGTTGGAGCAGAGTGAGCAAGGAAGAGCTAGGAGGGGAGGCAGGGAGGGGACAAGCGGGTCATGAGGGGCCCTGTGGGCTTCGGGGAGGACTTGGGCTTTGTCCGGGGACAGTAGACACCAGTGAAGATTCTCAGGCCGGAAGGACCTGGTCAGGGTCACCCCCTGGCCCACGGAGAACAGACTTCAGGGCAGGTAGGGCCTGGACTGGGAAGGTGGACAGGTCAGAGGGGTGGGAGTCAAGGTGATGATGGGCCTGGATAGTGGAGGGGAGGGGAGCTGGGACGCTCTCTGGCTCAGCTGGCCCCAGTTCCCATTTCCGGCCTCTGTGATGAGGGGTTCCCCTGTCTCTCTGTGCACTAGGGGCGGGGGTTGGAGCACGGTGTGTGGAGATACACTGGTTTGAATCCCGGCTCCATGAGTCTTGTGACCTGGGGCTCTGTGACCTTGGGCAAGTGACTTCTCCCGTCAGGCTTTAGTCTCCGTGTCTGTTAAATGGGGTTGCTGTTGCTAGGTGCCACAGAATTGACTAGACTCATGGGGAACCCCTGTGACAGGGTAGAACCGTCCCATTGGGTTTTCTAGGCTGGAATGTTTACAGGAGAAGATTGCCAGGTCTTTTTCCCAGCAAAGCTGCCAGTGGATTCAAACCACCAACCTTTCGGTTAGCAGCCGAGTGCTTAACCATTGCACCACCAGGGCTCCTTCAAAACGAAGTAACTAGTAGCAATCTCTGCGTGTGGCAGCTCTGCTGACTGGCAACCCCAGATCAGAGACGGCTCTGCCCAGGGGCTCACAGACAGGGACTCACCTGGGGTGATTCTCTCCCAGGGGACACTGGGTGATGTCTGGGGACGTTTATGGGTGTCACAGCTGAGGGGGTTCCACTCAGCATCCTGCAGTGCACAGGATGCCCCCACCCCCGAGAAGGATCCAGCCCCTGGTCCTCAGTGCCCAGGGACAGAGCCCTTGCATTTATTGTTTGGGAAAAACACTGAGTTTGCTCCCTACTCACACCATCCACTGGAATAAATTCCTGATGGGTCAGACTGTGTAAACCGGGGGGACCGTCTAGCTCCTGTGACTCCCCTCCCCTCCCCCAGCCCCACTCAGCATGTGGATTTAAATGCTGTCCTAGGATGTCAGGAGCTCAGATGATTATGGGCTGTGAAGTCTCTTGGGGGTCAGTGGGATCCCCTAACCCAGGGTTTCTCACCTCATGGCAGTTCTGCCCGCAGGGGACACTGGGTGATGTCTGAAGACATTTCAGTGTCACCCCTGGGGGCAGGTACTGCTAGCATTGAATGCA
>NW_006921878.1:2163860-2164955 GCF_000298275.1 Orycteropus afer afer
GTGTGCTGGTGCAGGGGTATGCATTCGGGACACGCAGGCAGTGTGCTGGTGCAGGGGTGTGCACTTGGGACACGCGGGCAGGTGTGTTAATCAGATGCAGTGGGGGATTGCTACTAATGTGTCTGTTGAACAAGCTGACAGTGACAGGCTGCCTCAGCCTCAGGGCCTGCTCCAAGCCACTCAGGAGCCCAGAGGGTTGTCCTTCCTTCAATGTCTGGTCAACCTCTGCTGTGGGCCTGCGCCCAGGACACCACCCCACACTCACTCACACACAAGGGTTCCCACCACCCCACCCACACACACACAGGGGTTCCCACCACCACACCCACACACACGAGGATTCCCACCACCCCACACTCACTCACATGAGGGTTCTCATCACCCCACACTCACTCACACACGGGTTTCCACCACCCCACACTCACTCACACAGGGGTTCCCGCCACCCCACACTCAATCACACAAGGGTTCCCACCACCCCACACTCACTCACACAGGGGTTCCCACCACCCCACACTCATACACATAGGGGCTCCCACTACCCCACCCACACACACGAGGATTCCCACCATCCCACACTCACACAGGGCTTCCCACCACCCCACACTCACTCACACACAGGGGTTGCCACCACCCCACACTCACACACACAGGGGTTCCCACCACCCCACACTCACACACACAGGGGTTCCCACCACCCCACACTCACTCACACAGGGCTTCCCGCCACCCCACACTCACTCACACAAGGGTTCCCACCACCCCACACTCACTCACACACAGGGCTTCCCACCACCCCACACTCACACAGGGGTTCCCACCACCCAACACTCACTCACACAGGGGTTCCCGCCACCCCACACTCACTCACACAGGGGTTCCCACCACCCCACACTCACACACACAGGGCTTCCCACCACCCCACCCACACAAACGAGGATTCCCACCACCCCACACTCACTCACACGAAGGTTCCCATCACCCCACACTCACTCCCACACAGGGGTTCCCACCACCCCACACTCCCACACAGGGGTTCCCGCCACCCCACACTCACTCACACACAGGGGTTCCCACCACCCCACACTCACTCAC